>NC_132902.1:24007629-24110129 GCF_030463535.1 Salminus brasiliensis
AGCAAAGAGGGACGTGCTGCCTGGTAACCAATAACACATGGGCGTTTAATTACGTACTGTCCAATCAGAACGCAAGGAGCGGCGTTCGGTAGCCAATCAGAACACAGGGAGCCGTATTTGAATCGTCGCCGAGGTTCTGGCTGGTACCGCCTCGGGGCTTTAACGCGAGAGTGAGCGGAGCCACAGCGGAGCGGGCCAGGCCGGGTAACTTCGACAACAAGACAATCAGACCTAAACGAAGCAGCATGGATGTTCGCGCTGTTGTGAGTAGTGTGTGTGTGTGTGTGTGTGTGTGTGTGTGTGTGTGTGTGTGTGTGTGTGTGTGTGTGTGTGTGTGTGTGTGTGTGTGTGTGTGTGTGTGTGTGTGTGTGTGTGTGTAGCATGGCTGCTCATGCTAGCGTTAGCTTTAGCTAGCTGGTGGTGTTTTGATGTTGGCTGGGCTTAAATATGGGTGTTTTTATCGTGTATTAATGCTTTTTCTATAAGTCTGATCACGATATCTGACCAGTTCGAGGCTTTATCCACCTTTCCTGGTGTTTTTCTAACGGTTAGGCTAAAGGTAGCTGGCCTGTCTACAGTGTCCAGGCTGCAGAGGCCTGTGAGGCTGCAGAGGCCTGTGAGGCTGCAGAGGCCTGTGAGGCTGCAGAGGCCTGTGAGGCTGCAGAGGCCTGTGAGGCTGCAGAGGCCTGTGAGGCTGCAGAGGCCTGTGAGGCTGCAGAGGCCTGTGAGGCTGCAGAGGCCTGTAGCTGAAGCCCATGCTTTAATAATACTGCCCTTCATCACCACCCCTCTCCCCTAATCAAGATCTCTAGATTTCATCAGAATAGCACATGTTTCAGCTCAGCTTTGTGTTTGTTTCTCATCTCAAATTTGTTCATTTCTCTTTTCTGGGGTCTTAAAACTAAGGGAGGGGAGGAGGGGGGTAACTGCAATTTAAAGGATTGCCTCAACGTGACCAAGACATCCCCTCAATGTGCAGTTCCTTAATAAAGCAAGGCACTATCTAGGCTTGAGTATTCCTATCTTGGTAATTTAGGGGCTCTGTGTTTAGATCTTTTAGGTCAGACCCCCTGTTGGCCCCTTGTTAATGTCCCAAGGGTGACATTAGGGGTGCTAGACTAGCTGATCACAGATACTAAAGACACTGGCTGTCTGTGTTTGTAGTAGTTAAAAAGGCTCTCATTTTCCCTAGTCCCTTTTTTTTGGCTGTGTCTTTGATTCCCTCTTACCCCTGTTTCAATGCTTTGTTTTTCAGTACTGCAATGCAGAGAACCCAGCCCCAATGGGTGGCAAGGCTGGAGTCCCCAATGCTGGAGCAAGGCGGGCTGTCCTGAGCGAGCTTTCCAACTTTGCTGCCAAACCTGCGAAGACCACGGTAACAGCTGTTTGTGTAACTGGCTTGTACTGTAGCCCTAAATGGGGTTGAATTTGAACCTGGGTGTTAAATGCTAGTGCTGTAGACCTACAGTCCTGTGGAGTTTGGCTTCAACCCTTATCTAAAAAAAACCTTCGTCCAGATAATGAAGGTTTTTAGGGGGTATCTGGGTGTGTTGGGCTGCACGATTCAGGGTGTTGGCTCTCAAGAACAGGCAAAGGTTGGTAGCAAGTGGACAAAAATGTGATACTCTGGGTGTTGAGTAAGCCAAACATGCTGGACAGTGCTATGGGCTTTCCCGTTTTTAGAAGTCTTACCCCTAACTCCAAGAATTTAATGACCAACTGGGTAAATTGCATGAGCTCCAACTCATGGTTGGTACCTCCTCACGTGACTTCTGCTGTTGGACTTTCCTCCTACAGAAAGGCTTGAAGTCTGCAGCTCAGCCAGCTGCTGTGCAGCCTAAACGTGCTCCAGTGGTGCCAGAGGTCCGCCCTCCTCAGGTTCCAATTGTTCCTCCAGTCCAAGCCGATGTCTCCATGAGGGAGGAAGATGACCTCTGCCAGGCTTTTTCAGATGCGCTATGTCCCATCGAGGACATTGACAAAGGAGATGCTGAGATTCCACAGCTGTGTGCTGAATATGTGAAGGACATCTACGCTTACCTCCGGAGCCTTGAGGTACGTCTACTCAGTACCAGCTAAAGGAGTTTCCTTGCCCCATGATATGAGCACTTACTAGAAGGGGTGTAGTGATGCAAAGGAGTGTGTTGACTTGTGAAACATCAAGCTTTCATGATGCCTACTGTGACCATCTTGCGTTATCGCTCACCCTGTTGAGTTTCCTTGCTGTGTGCTGACCGCTGTGTTCATTCCAGGCCCAGCAGGCCATCCGACCAAGGTACATGGATGGCTATGAGATCAACGAGCGTATGAGGGCTCTTCTGGTTGACTGGCTCATCCAGGTGCACTCCAGGTTCCAGCTGCTTCAGGAAACCTTGTACATGACTGTGGCCATCCTTGATCGATTCCTTCAGGTGAGGCTTCAGTTTTAACAGCCCTTGTTGACCGTTCCTCCCCATCCTGTCCTAATCCTGCATATTGTGTCTCTGCACAGGTCCAGCCAGTGTCTCGAAGGAAACTGCAGCTAGTCGGGGTCACTGCAATGTTGGTTGCCTCCAAATATGAGGAAATGTATGTTCCAGAGGTCGGAGACTTCGCCTACATCACAGACAACGCCTTCACGAAGCCCCAGATCCGGGAAATGGAGATGCTGATCCTCAGAGAGCTGAACTTTGAGCTCGGTCGTCCTCTGCCCCTTCACTTCCTCAGGAGGGCTTCAAAAGCTGGAAACGTGAGTAATTCTTTGAGATTTGGTGTCACTTGCAGCCAGTGAGTGCAGTAGGCTTAAATTTGACTTATGGATGCTCTCTACTGAGCAAACTTGGCTTATGGGCCAGGCTGTTGTCTCTGCAAATGGTGACCATTTGTTAGTCTAAAACGAGGCTTGAGCTCATGTTCAGTGACCAGTGTCCACCAGATGATTAAGTTTTCCAGTTGCCTTTTCAATTTTGTCAATTTGCTATACGCTCTTTGCACAAAATCTAATCTGATTTTAAAAAATAGCCCTTTATCAAATACTGTTTAGTCAACTTTTAGGAAATTATTCAGGGGAGCAATGAATGGCTGGCAGAGCTCACTTCTGTCATGTAAATGACCTTTCCTTTTTAGACCTTTTGGACTGGTCTTCAGTCCAGCTCAGCCTCACTATGCTGGTAGTTTTGCATCATGCACAGCTCCTATACTGCACTAGTGGCAGCACATCTGTTGGTGCCCCTTGATGCCATTTGGTGTTGGAGTGTAGTCTGGGATGCAGCTTTTGCCTTTACTGTAAAGCAAGGAATAACTGATGGAGATCTGACAACTTGTCATAGCCCTCCCCGTCAACCTACACTTAAAATAAATGCCACCTGTGGCACCATAGAAAATCAGTCTTCAAATCTGGGCAGCACTTGATGTAACTGATTGGCCACATGGTTACGTCTACCCTGGACTTAAGTCCAAGACTGGAAACTGGATCCAAGGCCTGTATTTGAGGACTTCTGCCATGGACTCAAGTTATTTGGAATTGGAATGTGGTCGGTGGTCTTTACCAGTGTTCACTCCCTGGCTTTACTTCATGGTTCTTTATGAAATCATAAATGGTTCTTTGCATTGCTAAACTGCTTCAGTGCTGCTTCAAATGACTCTACATTTATTTACCTCTTCCTTCTGTCTTACATCTTCAAGGCTGATGCTGAGAAGCATACCCTCGCAAAATATTTCCTTGAGCTGACCCTTCTGGACTATGACATGGTGCACTACCATCCTTCAGAGACCGGTGCAGCTGCCCTTTGCCTCTCCCAGCTTGTGCTTGATGGACAGAAATGGGTAAGACCTGGTTCTTTTCTTTAAGAGTTTCCTCTTCCCTTATCTTGGCTGATTGTTGCTCTTCCTGTCCAGTCTCCAACACAGGAACACTACACCACATACAGTGAGGCCCACCTGAAGCCCATAATGCAGCACATGGCCAAAAATGTGGTCAAGATCAATGAAGGGCTCTCCAAATATGTGGTAGGCCTACCTAAAATGCTAGAGCTCCCTCATTGGCTTAAGGGTCTTCTGGACACCCTCTTACCCATGTGTCTCTCTCTTTACAGGCTGTGAAGAAAAAGTATTCCAGCAGCAGGCTAATGAAGGTCAGCCTGTTTCCACAGCTGAGGTCTGCCCTGTTGAAGGACCTTGCTGCTCCTCTGCTGCCCACCTCATGAACACTTTCTGTGAGGAGGAGTACTACTGATCTGCACTTTATTCCTGTTCAGCCACCAGATGGACTGCTGCTTTTTTGATAGTTGTGTGTATGTATATATGCAAATAAACATGTTTTTACCCTTTTAACTCTTTTAGAAATGTATCTTAAGTTCCATTTCAAGCTTTTGTAGGTTTACTGTCCTTGTCAATGCTTCACTTTGATTCTAGTGTGAAGCATTTAAGCTCTGCTAAATGGAATATTTCAATAAAATGTAAAAGATTTAAAGGCTGTTTGCTCTTGCTTTGACTTTAAGCTATTAAAGCACTGAACAACCCTTTCATGGTCTGTTCAGTGGGAGGCAGAAACTTGGACCTGATGCCCAAGTGGCAAAAAAGTTGACTTTCATTAATTAGGGTAATGTCCCTAATTAAGCACATGCTCTTGTACCTCATTTATGTGCCTGTAAGGTTGTAGGGTGTCCCATTTCTTCAAAGTTCCCCTGTATGACTGTTCATGAGCACTCAAAGTCTGCACTAGATCGCTAGCCCTGTATAGGCCATTATCCACTGTGATCCTTGTGTAAACCTGTAGTGTGGTTATTTTTCTACAAGCATGGAATTGAGGGTCATGCATCTAAAAGTCTGAGGATAGGAGGGAAAGTAGAGCTTAACTGCAAAAGCACCATTAGGCTTATTTTCTACTCTCACTAATGCCCTAACATCTTTCCAAAAAAAACAGCCATACAATAATGGGTAGTAATCATTACTGTAGTCTTCTGCAAGCAGAGGGGTACAGCTGCACCCCTATCAATTCTGACTGTCCCAGGACAAGTTATGTAAAACACTCCTGGTAGCAGAAGCAGCACAGCATAAATTACTTGTTTGCATCATGGCAACTCTGGCATTTGGGTGTCCAAGCTCCCTAAACTCTTGCCCCTCAACAGCATAAGAGCCCCTCCAGGTGGGCTTAGAGTAAGAATTGGGACAAGGCCTCAAACCTGCTTTATCCACCATCATGCTTCAGCTGGAGAGGTGTTTTCCTCTTTCCCTGAACACATCTTTTGCTCATTGTGCCACAAGACTGGTTTCTAAAAGGCACCAGGGCTTGTTTGGGTGTCTGAGCTTTGGAGAAGGTGGTTGGTGTGGCGCAACAGATAACACCACTACCTGCCAGTGAGCTACCACACCACGTGGGAGACTGGGGTTCAATTCCCGGTCTGGGTGACTATGTTGTGCTACACCAATAAGAGTCCTTGGGCAAGACTCCTAACACTACATTGGCCCACCTCTGTAATACGAGTAACCTTGTAAGTCGCTCTGGATAAGAGTGTCAGCTACAGGATGTATATGTAAATGTACATGAGAAGGGTCTGCCTGCAGAGCCGCACTCTTACAGCAGCAGTTTCAGGCCAGAGGCATCGTACGCATGCACAGTCATATTACCATTCAGGAAGAGATATCTATTATTTAAATGAAATATTAATATTCTGTAATCATGCCAAGCCTGTCTGAGGAAGTGGTATCCCTCCGAATGTGTAAATGTAGCTATACACAAAGCCCACGTTATTGAGGCCCTACGGGATGCAGCTGGCCTGAAACTGTGGGCCTGAAATTGCAGCTCTGCAGTGCAGGTGTTGCTGCACAGTAGAATAGTGCACTACTGTTCCTGCTGCGTCTTCAGTGAGTGTTCAGTCGTCCTGAAGGTCTTTCTAGCAATACCCAAACCCAAGCTCAGCTCATCTTCTACTAACTGCACTCACAGACCCGGTCCCAATTCTTGCCCTAAGCCCCTCCTGAAAGGGGGGCACCTAAATGGGGCAGGTAAAAGGGGTAGGTTGGCCACCCATCCCATAAAATACAGAATCATTCTTTATTTGGCACTTAAATGTTGCGTCCCGTATTGAACCAATTTTGTTTCGTATTTCTATAAATGTCAGATTCAGACGTGAGTGGGAAGAAGGCAAAGCTTATTTCAGTAGTATTGTGGTTTGATTGTTTAGGATGTTGGGTTTTTAAAGTCGAATGAATATGGGAGAATCACTTATTTAATATTCAGTAGTATTAGCCAATAGAAATATTATATATGGGCATTTAAAAAACGTCATACTAATGGAATAATAGTTCATAAATAAATACATTAGTTAAGAGAAAACATTTCTTCTGTAATATATATATATATATATACACATATATATATATATATATATACACACACACACACACACACACACATTTCCTACATTTAAAAATGTTTGTAGTCGGGGCCCATGGTGGTTATGGCCCAGAGGAGCCATGGTGGGCGTCCCTTATTTTTATTGCTGAAAGGTGGCAACCCTATAAAGGGGTGTGACTGTTTAGAGCTCGTCCATTCACCAGTATAGGACACCAAATAAACACCAGAAACCACAGCTACCCTAACACTGGCTTTAACAGTTGCTGCTATTTCTGCTGTGCTGCTGCTAAAATGGATAAGTGGTCAAAAACGTCTAATCCATTTCCGATAAATAACAGGTTCCACTCACACCAACAGAGTTACACACTTACACCTTTCCTCCATTTTCCGATTGGTTTAGGCATACACTTCATGAAAGACCTTAATGCCTTCTATGAGGAAGCAGAAACTTCAGCTTCATTGGACCTTCCAACAGGACAGTGATCCCAAACAAGCATACCTCACAGTCCACTGAGGCTTGGTTTCAGAAGAAGTCCTGGATGATTCCAAACCCAAGAATATTGGAGAACTGAAGGCCACTGGCCATGAGGAATGGGCTAGGATTCCTTAGAAAGGGTCCCAGAAGCTGGTGTCTGGCTGTTCAGAAGGATGCTCTACTAAGTACTAAAGACGCTATTAGTTGGGTTGAGATATTTAAATTGGGCATGTTTGATTGGTTTACTGCTTTGTATTTGCTAATAAATCTGATTGCAACTGTTTACAAAATGTCATCAATTTAGACCTTTTAGAGGTTCTTGGTCATATTAATTATAATGGTTGGACGTGAATGTGTTAATTAAACCAAAATATGGGCCAAACAGAACAGGCTACAAACACAGATCTGCATAAAAAGCTGGTCATTCGTTCATTCATTAGTAATGAAACAATGAGCACCTTTTACCCAATGCTAACTGTTCATGTATTTGTGTATTTGGTCATCAGAGTTCGGTCAACATTGATTGGGTGAACTGCTTAAGGCTTACAAATAATTACGTGTAAGAGAGGAACTTTGTTTTGGTCCATTTTGCATCTAAACAACCCCGTAACCAACCTTTAACTTGAATTATTAATAGAAAAAACAGCCAAAATAAGCAAGAAAAGCACGCAATGAGTTCATCCTATTATTAACAAAGTAGTACAAAATATTCGAGATACATCGATGAAAATATCTGTATAAATCATGTAAACAAACTTCTCAAAACAATCAGTTCCCTTTCAGCAACTAGCGCATCTTTGGCAAACCTTCATATGTACATCCTGGTGCGGCTGGCCGAGGCAGGACAGACGGGTACAAATTCATACTGATAAAGTGCTTTTTTTCGTTTAACACACAGCATCATGTACAGTTATGCAGTAACGGATGTGCTCCTGATGATGATAATCATGATGATGATGATGATGATGATGATGAAGGTGTGTTGTGGGGGAGTTATTTACTTCTAAAGATTAAAGCTTCAAAAAAGTACATTTTTGAGAGGCAATAATACAGAAAAACAGGTATTAGCAGCAAAATATTCCCTACTAAACCCATAGATTTGAACATAAAGCTACTAGAGATTATAAACCACAAACAGCAGGTGAACCTACAGGAAAGCACCTTCATTTACTTTAAAAATCCTTCCATTTTAGAAGCCAAAAAAAAAAGTATTTCAGGTCCCAAACATGACGGATGCTCCGCGTCGTCTTCAGATGCTATAAGATGACTTTAAATATCACTGATGGCAGAACCAGAAACGAAAACCGAAGTAAAATGAAGCCATAAATACAATAAATAGTTTTGATCAGTGCTCACAGCGACTGTGTAACATTTAGCCCTGGACAGAGGTCTGGCGGTGGCACCGGCAAGCCGTGCAGGACTCTGCTGCAAAAACGTCTCTACAGCGACAGAACGCAGTAAGGCCGAGACCTCCACTGCGGCGGTCTTCCCACTCCTTCTCTCTCGTTCGCTACACTGGGAGTCCTCTGAGGTACGTGTGATGCGCTGGTGACGCACTGGCCGGCCCCTCAGCTGCAGTAGATGGAGTTAGATCTTGGTGACGTAGTTGTTGGGGAAAAGACCCTGTTTACCTCTCAGTCTCCCCGTCCACCAGCCTGAGGCGTCTGCGCAGCAAAAACACACGGTTAACGGTGCGGCGTTCAATCAATATTTCTATTTATCAGTCAATTAATTACCCTATTAATACACCTAATCCATCAGTCAACAGTCAATCAGTCAGTCAACCAGCCTCTGTCTGTCTATAATCAATCAAATCAGTAGACCAGTCAATTAATCTAATCAGTCAATTAGCAAATGAAACAACCCATCAATCTGTCTGTCAGCCAGTCAGTCACACTGTCTGTAAATGAATCAATAAAATCAGTAAACCAGTCGATTAATAAATCAATAAATTAGCCTATGAATCAATAAATCTATCTAAAAACTAGTCAACTAATCAATTACTTAATCAATTACCCAATGAATCAACCCATCAAACATTTAATCAATCAATCAATCAATCAATCAATCAGTCAGTCAGTCTTAAAAATACATTCATGAAACCATTCAATTAGTCCATGAATCAATGAATCAATCTACCTATGAATCAGTCAACCACTCAATTAATCAATCAATCTGTCTATCAGCCAATGAACCAACCAACCAACCCATCAGTCAGCCTGTCTGTAAATCAATCAATAAAATCAGTAAACCAGTCAATTAATAAATCAATCTATCTATTAACGAGTCACACATTCAATTAATCAGTCCAATAGCACATGGATCAATCAATCTATCTATAATTCAGTCAGCCAGTCAATTAATCAGTCAGTTAATCAATGATTCAGTCAAAAAAAATCAATCAAGTGTGTCTGTCTGTCTCAGTCAATCAACCCTTCAATAAATGGGTCAGTCGATTAATCAGTTGATCCATCAGTCGATCAATCAGTCGGCTGATCAATCAGTCGGTCCATCTCCTGCCTCACTTCTCCTCACTGTAGTTTACCCACCTTCCATGACGATTTCAATGATGTCGTCGGCATTGAAGCTGAGCTCGTCCGTGTCCTGGGCATCGTAAGCATACAGAGCTTTACACTGGGGCACCTGCGGCTTGGGTTTGGGTGCTGGCTTCGGCCGGCCGCCTCCGGGTGCGGGTCTATTGGAGGACTGCCTGTGAGCCCTACGACAGAACAGCAGCACAGATCAATGACCAACGGGGTGGGGGTCTTCTGTGGCGTTACAGAAGCCTGTGAGCATGCTTACAGAGCACTACGTGACATTAACTCCAGTGTGAAGTTAAAGGAATACCTCCAGCAAACTTGCCAACACAGCTAATAAAGAATGGAAGCTAGTAGCCACCGATTAACATGCATTAACATGCTACTTGGTGGCTATAGGATTTCACTCACTGTTAGCAATATTAGCATTTTGGACTGAATTATTCCTTTAACTTTAGTTTCAGCCAATATGAGGAGCTACTGGTGAGCACTGTAGTTTCAACCAGTGACTTTTACATGTTTAACCACAAGGTGGCGACACATACAAACCCATGTACTGAGCCACTGCACTAAAGAGCAGATCAGACTGGGATGAAATGAAACCCCACACTGTGATCCAAGCATGGGTTTGGAATGGGAAACGGCAGGCAGAACACAGCATGAACTTACAAAGCCTGTATCTGAAGAGAACTTTAAAAAGAAGGCAGATTTCAACCCCAACACCTCCAAATGAACCATAATGGTGAAACGGCTGCTCCTGTAGACCAGTCTCAGAAAATCTGTGGACTTGTCGGAGTTTGCGAACCACCATCAGTACGATAACAGGCTGAATACAGCTCCTCTCATGGGGCCTCGTGTTCCTGTTTGCTTGGTGTGTGGAGGACCCATGAGAGGTTCAGTAAGACTACAAGAAAGCGCAAGAGAAATGATCCAGTTCCAAACTCCCTTTACCTCGGCAATGGCTTCACATGCCAGTCGGAGAGAACTTCTCACTGTCAGGCAAAATTCTTGTACCCTCATAAAGGCAGCTTTACAGAACTTTCAATGAAGGTCAATGTAAAATTATTTAATTAATTATTTATTTAATGTTATTTTATTTCACATTATGTCAAATAACTATTTCTCAAATGTATTTATTTCTAATTTTACCCCATTTTTCTACCCAATTTCCAAAAGCCAATTTCCCAACCCTCGTTTTATGAACTCCCAACACTAGGAGGGTCTCCTCCGACACACGTGAAGCCATCCAACACGCTCGTAGGAAAGCGTGGCTCACCAGCTCCGATACACCAGCTAACAAACGCCTGTGCTGACCAACACCACACTAGTAGTGATGTTCGTAGGGAGTGCCATCAACCCACCCCAGAGAGAGCGAGGCCAATTGTGCTCTCTCTGACTCCAGCTGCTGATGGCAAGCAGCATGACCTGGGAGACCTGGAGCCCCTAAGATTCTGCCTGACAGTGACGACATGTCCCAATGTTTACATGATATTTAGGGATACATCCACATAGAATTCCAGGGTGGATAACAATTACCAGCAATTAACACTTTGAAGTAATTAAAAAAATTGTCACCCTTTAGAAGCTGAAATTAGCTTAAAATTAAGGTCTGACAACACAGACTATAAAATACAAATATGTTCAAATAATTATTTAAATGTTCAGGTCTCAGGTTGCCAGGTATTCAACAGCAGGATCAATAGATTTCATACATATATAGAATTAATACATATGTTTTAATTGTTCTACACTTTCTAATGTCTTTAACAGATGTGTAAATATTAAATATAATTTTTTTTGCCCAATAAATAAAAAAAACAGCAAAAGCTGCTTTATAACATTTTTAAAGAAGATTAATTTGGTAAAAATCTGGCAACAAATAATGCATTTGCATTATTTTGCATTTTGCTGGTTCACAGTGTGATCAGGTCTTAATATCGTATATGCTGAATGCTTAAATTACTTAATAAATTAGACGAAACATGCACCCCTAATACTACTCCCTTTAGCAGAAGCAGTTACTCTGGTTCCTCTTTTTGGAGTGGACAGCGCAGCCACAAAACTAGATTAGACGCCACAGATTTCACACTGTTAACAGCTTTACAGGCTATGTGGTGAAATCTGAAATCACAGAGGTGTAGTAAAGGGGCGGTTCAATGATAATAAGGCTTAGGGCTGGTTTGGAATTGGACATCTCAGTCAAGCCTAGAACTACAGTAAGCAGAAAGAAACCACAACCAGCACCACCACTGATGCACACACACACACACACACACACACACACATACAACCACACACACTCAGACTCACATTCCTCCGTTTGTAGCTGGCCGCAGGTTTCTGTTTTGGTAAAAAGATAAATCACTGCTCCACACCGTCTGAGTATGTGTTACTGATGACTTTCAGTCTACCTTGTAATTACAGTGACTATACAGGACTATACACCGATCAGCCATAACATTAGCACCACCTGAGTAGGTCTGAGTAGGTCCCGCTACAACAGATCTGAGCATTTGAGGCCCCATTGACTCCACAAGACCTCTGAAGGTGTCCTGCTGTAGTATCTGGCACCAAGACTAATGCTAGCAGCAGATCCTTTAAGTCCTGTAAGTTGTGAGGTGGAACCTCCATGAGCATCAATAAGCCTTAGGTGCCCACAACCTTGTCGCCGGCTCACCGGTTGTCTTTTCTTGGAGCACTTTTGGTAGGCGATGATCTCCGCAAACCAGGAACATCTCATAACACCTGCCTGGTGTTTTGGAGATGTTCAGACCCAGTCGTCTAGAACATCACAGTTTGGTTCTTGTCAAAGTGTCTCAGATTCTTGGGCTTGACCACTGTTCCTGCTACAACACCTCCATCACCTTCAAGAACTGACTGTTCACTTGCTGCCTAACATGTTGCTGCCATCCCTTTTTTAGATGCCACTACAGATTAAGATAGTCAACGTTCTTCACTTGGTACTAATGTTATGGCTGATTAGTGTATTATTATGTACTGGATACACAATACTGTGCAAAAGTTTTGGTCCCCTTGAGAATTAATATGAAGAGCTGCTTATCTGCTCAGTAAAACTCTGATATCAGAATAAACACTGATAATAACACTCCTACAGAAAGTGGTGGTGGTTCTCCATCACTGTGTTCATCATTAGAACATCTCCAAAGTTCTCCTCATGGAGTCTAGTATTATTTAGAGTTCTCCTCAGATCAACACCTGGTTTGGTGGTAAATCAGGGCTTAATGATGGTAAATCAGGTGAGCTGCTGCTGCTGCTGATGGAGTTGAACACATCCTCCACGCTGTGCTGGATGGACTGGGGGGGGGGGCGTCCAGGAGAAACCTGGAGGAACTGAGCTCTGTTCTTCAGACTAGCTCACCGACAAGATCTCACTACTTTCTTTCTTCAGAATGAGAAGCTCTTGATTCTCCTTTTTACTGGATTTATGTTCCCCTGCTTTATCAGTTCTGATGAGATCTGAAGCTTCTACAGTAAAAACTCTCTTATTGCTGAGAGACTGGGTTTAGAATAATGGGATTAGGGGCCTAAAACCTCTGACAGTACTGTATATGTATTTTGGTATGACCGTGGTGAAAGTATGATGTGTGTGCATGGTAATATTATATGTGTGTACTCACCCTGCAGCTCCCTGATCAGGCACTTTAAGGCAGTCCAGGTTGGGTTGCTGGGCTGAGTGCTTGCTGCTTCTGTCCTTCAGCTGACTGGCTGTGACGGGCAGGAAAGGGCGAGATTGGTTGCCCGGTGCCGGCCTCTGGCTGATCTGGTGCTGCTGGTTCCTCTGACTGGCAGCATGATTGGTATGTTTCAAGCCACCGTTCTGGTGAGCAACTGAAAGAACACCCACAACAAATAATGTCTCTTACAATCACTGAGGAGCTGAGGTTGAAAGCGTAACACTGGTAAGAACAGTAATGACTGCTGTGTGCGTTACCTGGAGGTCCGGGCGCGACCCGTGTCGGGGTGTGGTGGTGCGGCCGGGACATGTTAGAGCGGCCTTGACTGAAGCCTTTCTTAGTGGGACCTGCCGAGAACATGTTAGATTAGAACCATGTAGTTCTAACTGAGCGTCCATTACTTTGCTATACTATGTGTCCAAATGTTTGTGGACACTCCTTCTAATGAATACATTCAGCTACTTTAAGTTGCACCCATTGCTGACACAGATGTGCAAATACACACACAGCTTGTCTAGTCTCTGTAGAGAAGTACTGCCAATACAATAGGACACTCTGGAGCAGATAAACATTATTGAACCTATTGGCACCATGCTGCCTAATAATGCCAGGCGTGGGCTATAGAGGGGTATAAAGCCCCCCAGCATTGAGCTGTGGAGCAGTGGAAGAACTGATGTGTTCTCTGGTATGATGGTATGATTCTCTGGTGGTGCTTCATCCAATACTTTTGGGATGAGTTAGGGAGTTGGGAATGACGAGGTGGTGTAATGATTATCCAACATCCTGACCCCACTAGCGCTCATGATGTGTAACTCAAAGAACAGTAGGATAATTTATTTTTTCTGAAGAATCAATGAATGAGGTGTCCCAATACTTTTGCCCATCAAGTGTACATATGGGCTACACTAGCTGTACTTTATCCTCAATGACCCTTGGGAAATGTGTAACGCAGTGTTTGAGGAAGCTTGCAGAGATACTCACGGGAGTTTTTGGGCAGACCCGGTCCAATGCTGACCTGCAGCATCTTGTTGGACGGTCGCAGCACAGCAGATTCTCCCTGACCCTGAATGAACTGCACCTGCCGCGAACCTCCGGCACTCCATGGCCCCCAGCTCTCCTTCTTCAGCTTCATCTCCAACCTGAACACCACAGCGGAACCCTTCAATTTCCTTCCACTCTTCATTCTCAAACCCTTATTTACATATTCCTGTGTTTACATATTTGTAGATTTCACAGAATTACACAAAAACCTTAAAAAGAAAGGTCTTAAAAATAAAGGGGTGTTAATGGGCTAAGCGCAGTACTACTCGACACATAATATGCATGTTCTCTTGACTCACGTATTGGCAAATTTGAGTGGCAGCTTCCTCTGGGTCTTCTCCTCGAACCTGCGCGCCAGCAGGCTGATGAACTCGGTCTTAAACACACACTCCAGCAGGCTGTCGTACTCCTGCTCATGCAGGATCAGAAAGTCATCTTGCAAAGTGCTACAAAATAAGAGAGAGAGAATTTAAGAATTAAACGTGGAACTGCTGTTGAAGTTCAGCACCTTAAATGTAGTAGAATGGTCAAGACAAGTTAGGGGTGAATTATTACTTTAGTACAGGAGCTCTGAAGCTACAACAGTAGCTGTCCCTTAAAGCAGAGCTATAGAAGCTGGGCAATATGACGATATTTTATCGTATTGTGATCAATTTTGTTATCGTGATAACAAATCGCAATAAACACTGATCAGCTGCAGGCTTCATTACTTACAGTGTAATTAGACTGGTTTAATTAGATAAAAGAGCAGCAGATGTTGAGTAGAATTCACTGTATTCAGTACAGGAAAATATCTAAATAGCAGTTTATAAGAATCTATCGCTACTGATGTTTTTAGTCCGTGAGTACATGTATCGTGATAAATATTGTGTATCGTGAAGTCTTTAAATATCATGATATAGTATTTTTACCATATCGCCCAGCCCTAGAGGACAGGCTACCCTAATAATATTAAAAACAACATCATATTATTATTATTATTATACTAGTTAATAATAATAATAATAATAATAATAATAATAATGAGCCTTTCTTCTAGTATTTTTTTAATATCACATATACCAGGTTAGAAACCCAGGTTAGAGTGTAGGATCAGCCATGCTACAGTGCTCCTGGAGGGTTAAGGGCCTTCCCAACACTGGCAGCTTAGTGGACCTGGGTCTCAAACCCACAACCCTGTGATCAATAATCCAGTGCGCTAACTACTGAGCCACCACTGCTCTTACCCAACCCACTCGTTAGTACTCTCACCCTATTACGTTACACAATGCTCCAGACACTGGGAGGGTGAGGACGGACACATGCCTCCTCCGAAACATACGCATCCAGTCACCGCCTCGTTTCCAGCTGCTGCTGATGCAGCGTCACCAGGCAACCATCACACTGGGTACCCAGCTCTGATGCATCGGATAGCAGGCTCCCGTGCCAGTTGGCATAACTGAAGTAATGTGGGGAGAGAGAGAGAGAAAGCGCCATCTACGCCAATTGTGCTCTCTCTGGCTCTGGCTGCTGATGGCAGGCAGCATGGGATTCAAACCGGTGATGCTTGGGTCACAGTGGCATAGCTGCCAGAACCATCTGGAGCCCAACTCTCTTCCCTTTCCATGTAAAGTCCATGTCAAAAGATTTTATTTCATTCCTTTTGGAGCATTTCTATTGGTCACCATGATTTTTTGGCACAACATAAAGAATGTCAAAAAGTGAAAAACCGATTTGTGTAATTACAGAAGTCAACACTGACGTTAATACCTGAGTAATTACATACATGTAATAGTAAATACATCACCAGTAGTTGTTGCAGCCTAGCTTATTACACAGTAACTGCACAGTTTTAGCAGCAGCAGCACTCACTGATCATTAATAGATAATTAATTGATAAATATGAATATAAATGAATATAAAACATCATATTATGCACGAGGGGGAAAATCCAAACCTCTAAGGCTTTCCAACAACACTCCACACACACAAACAAGCCAGCAGGCGGAGAGCAGAGCATGCGTCAGATGTTCTCGCTTGGGTCTACAAGCGACTAAAATACGACAACACACAAAACAGCAGGCGACCGAGGGGCGAACAGAGACGGCATGAAGGGGGCCAAGCAGCGATGGCCTGTTTCCCCCAATAAACTTAAGTCTTTTCTAATGAGTTTTTTACAAGGCCTGCTCTCCCTTCTCCAGGAGCACCTGGTTCACATTACCCATAACCCTCCACTCACATCACGCCTTGCAGACCCCCACCAGACACACGGCGGGACTTGTACACACTTTACTGCCCTCCATATGCGTCACGTAAAAGATCAATGTGGCCCAATGTAGTCCAACACTTAACTCGTTGAGTTCTTTTCTGCTTTAATCCAGGTGTCTCTGAGGAAGGATATGTGAGACACTTGACTTTTGTCTCGCCCCGGCCTTATGAGATCCACGGGGAGAGACTGGGATTGAGTAAGCTGTTCTGAAATGTTCTAAAAGCTGATTGGCTGAGCCGTGTTCAAAGCTCTTGTAAAAATAAAGCAATAAAGCCTGAGAGAATGTGTGTTACAGTGACTTTACCAGGGATTAGAGGTATTGAAGACGTGATCTGAAGAACGGTCTGATAACTCTTATCCTCCTGATGGGTATGTATTAACATATACACTATATGGACTAAAGTATTGAGGCACGACTCACTGGGACACACTGGGGCACTGTCCAGGGAAGGCTTTCTACAATAGTAGCACTAGTGAGGTCAGGATGTTGGAAGATCACCACTGCACCTCATCCTCAACTCCCAGAGAACACCGCTCCACTGCTCCACAGCTCAATGCCGGGGGCTTTATACCCATCTTGCCCATGCCTGGCATTAGGAGGCATGGTGCTAATAGGTTCATGTTTGCTTATCTGTTATATAGAGAGTCCTATTCTATTGGCAATACTTGCCTACAGGGACTAGACAAGCTAGACAAGTGTGCACTGCATTCATTATAAAGGGTGTCCACAAACATTTGGACATACAGTATACTTATCCTTTATGTTCTGCACAGACAGCATCATCAATGTTAATATCCAGTGGCTATTGGTGAAAACTGGGTTGGAAACCCAAACAGAGCCAAAGTGGCTCCTCATTGGACAAGCCTGTCCATTTTACGCTCTACCAGAGAGCAGAGCTTTTGTTTGGTGTTATAT
This sequence comes from Salminus brasiliensis, assembly GCF_030463535.1. Lineage (NCBI taxonomy): Eukaryota > Metazoa > Chordata > Actinopteri > Characiformes > Bryconidae > Salminus > Salminus brasiliensis. Next base: position 24,024,879 of record NC_132902.1, read on the forward strand.
TTACAAACATTACAGAAAATATGTTCCAATAAAATAAGTGCACAACGTTAAACAGTCATGTAACTGAGCCAATAAAAAAAATAATAATAATAAAATAATAATAATGTGCATCATATCAGCCCTTATGTCCACTGTCCATGGACCGTTATGTTGCTAAGCAGCTGCTGCCTACTGTTAATTAACCAAATTGCTTACGAACAGTTCTTATGTCAAGCAATGCAGTTGATTAACAGTAGGCAATAGCTGCTAAGCAACCTAATGGTCTATGAACATTATTCCAGTCAAGTGTGTTTAATCTAACCTGTTTTATTAATAATAACTCTGTATATATAAATATGTCCTCATGTTTGACCATTCTGTAGCTTTGAAACCACAGCCTCCTGTTACTACACTACACTGCATGTCATCCCCAACAAACAGCCCATTAACTGTGGTGAAGTCACTGTAAAGCACAGCCTCTCGCCTCTCACAGCTTTATTACAACTGCCATTCAGACAAACTTCACGCACTTGACATTAAACAAACGTGCATGTGTGCTTTACTCCCAGAGCCTGACTGCAGCTTAAAGAGGGAACCTCAGAATCTCTCACAGATGTCTTCAATTGTGACTTTTCAGAACAACGTAGGGGGCTCAGAGGGCTTTAGAGCCCTGCCGAAGGCCTCTGAAGCGGCTGTCTGGGTTTGTGCAGAGGGAGAAGCTGAGCAGTATGTGAACAATGGGAGAAAGGGAGGTATATAAATGATGAAGTAGAGGTTAGCAGTGTTCTCATCGTATCAGAATAACTGTGACACCAGCTATTTAAATATCCCCTTAGATGAGCACCTCTGCTCTACAATTTTATTTACCTACAGCGAGAGTCAAAATAATTACAAGTATCCAATTAGATCCAATTTAAGAACTTAAGAGTATCCAAATGCAGTACTGACTTGAAAGTATCCCGTTAGAGTATTGATTTGGGAGTATCCAAAGTATCCAAGTAGAGTACCGAATTGAAAGTATGCAATTAGAGTACTGAACTGAGAATATCCAGAGTACTAAAATGAAATTATCCAATTAGAGTACCGAATTGAAAGTATGCAATTAGAGTACTGAACTGAGAATATCCAGAGTACTAAAATGAAATTATCCAATTAGAGTACTGAATTGAAAGTATCCAATTAGAGTACTGAATTGCAAGTATGCAATTGGAGTACTGAACTGAGAATATCCAAATAGAGTACAGAACTGAGAATATCCAATTAGAGTACTGAATTGAGAATATCCAGAGTACTAAAATGAAATGATCCAATTAGAGTACTAAAATGAAATGATCCAATTAGAGTACTGAATTGCAAGTATGCAATTGGAGTACTGAATTGCAAGTATGCAATTGGAGTACTGAATTGCAAGTATGCAATTGGAGTACTGAACAGAAATTATGCAATTGGACTACAACTACTGTTTACAAGTATATTCATTTTGAAACACCAACAGTAACTGTGAATCACACTGAATAAAAGCATCTGCTAAATAAATAAATACGTTCCTGGCAGTCACTCTAGAGGACAGAGGGAGGTTTGAGTTTCGCTGATGCCGCAGTAACGAAAGTGCACTGGGAGAATTTTCAGGTGTGACATTTTGGTGTTTGAGGACTGCCTGTGGGGTTTTATGCTTGTGTACTGTACTTCTGATTGGGTCAATGCCTGTTGACCCACTCTCTTCTGTTTAATTATTAACCCACTCTCAGTCTCACACACACTTCATGACTTACCTAAGAGAAACAGCCATAATCTTGTCCACCTCGATTCTGCGCTTGAGCACCTCCTTTACCTGGCCCTTCTCTGGGCCCTGCTTCACCTTCTCTCTTCCGATCAGGTAGATACACTTAGGACTCAGGATCAGGTCTCTCTTAATGCCCTTTTACCACAAAGAAGACGGCAAGAACATGATCAGACTGGGAATCGTATTAAGTATGCATGATTATGTATGAGCAGAAAACCTGATCCAACCCATTTAAGCAATAAAGGAAGTCACAGAGAAAGGTGCAGACGCAACTTGGGTCTAGTGTGTCTATTTTTATAGCTAGCAGCTGGTCTATTTTACTATCTGTCTACAGAGATTGAATATGAATGATTATTTAATGTATTATTCACAAGAATTGCAATAAACAAGCAAGGTAGTTTGTTAACAGTAGGCAATAGCTGCCAAGCAACATTAGGTCCATGGACTAGACTGTGCATTGGTTGTTAATAACTTGACACATTAACCTTCTGGAGTCTATAGGCATTTTTTTGTTTTTTCTTGAGCCTCTAAACTTAATACCCACATGTTTTATATAAAAATGCTCAGAACAATCTCAGCTCTCTCTATAATGAGATCTCATGTGACCTAGAGCACTGTGTGAAGAAATAATTTAGCAGACGCTCTTATCCAGAGCGACTTACAGGGTTACTCGTATTACAAAGGTCAGCCAATGTAGTGTTAGGAGTCTGGCCCAAGGACTCTTATTGGTGTAGTGCAGCAGAGCCACCCAGACCGGGAATCGAACCCCAGTCTCCCACACGGTGTGGTAGCTCAGTGCCAGGTAGTAGTGTTATCTGTTGCGCCACACCAATCTGCCCCTAAACCTGAAAAACTGAAGTCTGATTTTAGAAATTCTTAATATTTCCTGTAGAAACAGATCACTATTTAGACACAGCAAGAGGCAGAAACAAGTTTATCAACCTGTATTTACAGCCTCGTAACTCCTGATGTGAATCACGTGTGATCTGACAATGAGATTCAATGGAAAGGATGGGCTCTACAAATTCAGGAACTGCAGGAATCCTGTTTCTGTGCTGCTTCATTACAAAGATATTACTAGAAACATTGAAAAACATGGAACTTGACAGGTGTTCATAGACTCCAGAGGGTTAATACGGTATTAAATGGAGTGTGTGGTTATTTGTGTGCATATTAAGTATTTCACAGTGGCTTTGAGCTTGAGTTTGAGCTTGGCCACACACATCAACTGAATTCTGCACTGTCACTTACTGTCACTAAACTACAAGTCCTACTTGAGTCTAACAAACAGCCCAATAACTGTGTTAAAAGGTCTGAAGCTGGGAGCACTGGTCTATGATGATCATACACAGTACTGATAAGTGATCTACACGTTCAGTGTGTGTGTGTGTGTGTGTGTGTGTGTATTAGGGTCAAAGCACCTTAAAGCGTCGGTCGTATTTGGTGACTTTGTCTGCGAAGTCGATCTTCTCTCTCTTGCCGAGGAACTGTCTGAGCTCAGGCCGGTCGTCCATGCCCAGGTAATCTCCTATAAAGTTCCTGTTCAGGCTGTGCCTCCTTCTCTCCTTCTTGTTCAGTAGAAGGTCAGAAGCTGGAGAACACAAAATACACCCTTTCATATAAGCACAAAGCCCCAACTTCTAAAGCTCTCCTCACGGGAGTCTAGTAATTAGAGTACTGAATTAGGAGTGTCCAATTACGGTATTAAATTGAGAGTATCCAATTAGAGTCCTGAATTGAGAGTATGCAATTAGAGTACTGAATTGAGAGTATCCAATGAAACTACTGTATTGAGAGTATGCCATTAGAGTACTGAATTGAGAGTATGCCATTAGAGTACTGAATTGAGAGTATCCAATGAAACTACTGTATTGAGAGTATGCAGTTAGAGTACTGAATTGAGAGTATGCAATTAGAGTACTGAATTGAGAGTATGCAATTAGAGTACGTATGCAATTAGAGTACTGAATTGAGAGTATCTAATGAAACTACTGAATTGAGAGTATGCAGTTAGAGTACTGAATTGAGAGTATGCAATTAGAGTACTGAATTGAGAGTATGCAATTAGAGTACTGAATTGAGAGTATGCAATTAGAGTACTGAATTGAGAGTATCTAATTACAGTACTGAATTGAGAGTATCTAATGAAACTACTGAATTGAGAATATCTAATGAAACTACTGAATTGAGAGTATCTAATGAGACTACTGAATTGAGAGTATGCAATTAGAGTACTGAATTGAGAGTATCTAATAAAAATACTGAATTGAGAGTATGCAATTAGAGTACTGAATTGAGAGTATGCAATTAGAGTACTGAATTGAGAGTATGCAATTAGAGTACTGAATTGAGAGTATCTAATGAAAATACTGAATTGAGAGTATGCAATTAGAGTACTGAACGGACATAGAGCACTTTACCGGACACTGTTGATGCAGTCATATTGATAAATGCTATTCAACAGTGCTCTGTTTAATCATTAGTATTACATTTTAACAATTGAATTAACCTACAGCGAGAGTAGAACGTCAACACAGCCGCAGACTATTGAAATAACTGGGGATTCACAGTGGGCTGAGTTGGTAGCCCCTTTTGCCATAACTGATGTGCTGTAAACAAAACACTGCTATTTCCACAGCATGCTTTACGCGCCCTGCCGTGCCTCCTGCACACGCTACACAGGCTCCGCCACAGTCAGGCTATGCATGTATGGTTGAGGGAAGACCCTATATTGTGAAAGGCGCTCTGGATGACTGGAAAAGGACCTGCATGTGATTCAGGGCACTGTGGTTATTTTTGTTAGACGTATTACAACATTCTGGATTTTTTGGATCATGTTCTGGTGCAACAGCAACAACTGCTTCCTATTTTGGTTCCAGCTCCACCAGTGAATGAGGTCATATTCTTCAGAATCAGCGCTACAATATTTGTACAGTGCAAAGCCACCGAAACCTCATTCCGTACCTAAGCGGTTCAGATACTGCCTCCTGAGGTAACAATGGCTTTCATTTCCTTTCTGATTCCTCTGTGTGTGCACACGGCGAATGAATAAGTGCTTGTGTGTGTGAGAGTGTTTGACCATGCTGTGAAAGGTCAGCCATTGGTTCTCACCCTGTTCTCTCATCTGAACGTATTTCTTGCGGGCCATGTACTGCCGCCAGGCTTTCTGGATAGCTCGGGCGTAGCCGTCAAACTTGCGCTCTCTCGTCTCCTCTAAGAGGAAAAGCTGTGGAGCAGAAGAGGTACACTCATTAGCAATCGCACACATGCAGCTAGTGCCACATTCGGCCCTGCCAAGCCAGTGAATAGGCAGGCCTCAGTCGACCCCCTATATACGTTTAAAACTAGGAAAATAATGTTGAAAATAATGTTGCACTTAATATAATTAGTCAACAGCAAATAAAACATATTATTAATGTATTAATAATTAAATTCCTTAATATGTATTCATTTCTTAATAATTTAATAAAGCGTAAAATCTCGCTTTTCCATAATTTCCCACATATATATATTATTTTTTAATACAATATGTTTTTTAACTTTTAAATGTGTACAAAAGTAAGCAATATTAATGTGTTCAGAGTGATGAGAAGTGCTGCAGATGACATTAAAACAAAAGGGATAAAAAAAAAGCAAAAAGGGGATACAACTCATTATTTATTAATTTATTATATATAAATATGCAAAATAAATATTACTACAAAATAACATGTATATAAAAGTACATATATAGAATTGTTAATCAAATTGAATTAAAATAAATGATGAAATAAAAAAGTAATAATTAAAACTACTAAATATGTACAACAAATAACAGTAACTTTTACACACACTAATATATATTAATAAATTATTGCTGTCACACTATGTTCAGTTTCCAACATACTGTGAATCTGGAAGTCAGGTTTTGCCTGACAGCAATAAATAATATACATTTCCTAAAAAATACTGATTGTTAACTATTAAATATATTACTATATAAACTATTATTATATATTTACTGTAATTGTATTATTATTGTGTTTAAAACCTGAAATATTGAATAAAACATTTAATAAACTGAAAAGAAGAACTTTCTACAGGTTTTTATATTTTGAGGTATGTATTACTAAACACAAATCAAATATAAGACGTAATTTCAAACTTCTGAACAGAACCAGATACTACAGACACCAGCTAGAGAGCCACGCTAATTAAATCCACAGTAAATATCCTGAAAGGTCACTCCCACCAGGAGCTGCAGGACTGCATTAGTGAGCTGAGGACAGACGGCACATTTAAACAGCTCAGGCTGGCATTTACCCCCAACACTCCCCAACCTGAAGTGTGTGTGAAGAATCGGTCAAACCCAGCCTGGTGTGTTCCTCGCCTCTAGTGTCTGTCTGTCTCTCACTGTCTGTCTCTCACTGTCTGTCTCTCTCACTGTCTGTCTCTCTCACTGTCTGTCTCTCTCACTGTCTGTCTCTCTCACTGTCTGTCTCTCTCACTGTCTGTCTCTCAGAGCTCAGCTACTTCAGCTACAGAGTCTGCCCTCAGAGGACACTGCAGTATCGCTGCACAGCTCCAGACTAAACAAACGCTTCTCTCATTATCACTTTAGCCTGGACCAGATGCTCACTGAAACACACCAGCGTGCGCACACACACACGCACACACACGCACACACACGCACATTTGTTTTTATGCCTTCCCAGGACATTTACACTGTTGTGAAAAAGTGTCTGACCTCCACCTCATTCCATTTAATCTGATTTATAGTGGATTGTAGCACTTTTCCAAACAAAATCTGGGAGACAGACGGTCTTCAGTTTGTCAGGAATCATTTATGTCGTCTTCAGAGGTGAAAAAGGGTTTACCTACAGATACTGCAAGTTCATTAGGAGTTCATTAGGATCAGTGTCTCAGTTAAATGCCTAAAAATGAACCTCTGTGGGCTGCCAAGTTCACTCTCAAGGCCTAAAGTCACTGTGCTTTCAGGTGCATGTCAGGTGGTTCGTTTCTCTGAGGTTAAACTCGTTCACATGTTCGCCTTCATGTGGTTAGTGTGGAGGGTGTGCAGCCTTTTTTCTGTATAATTATATATATATATATATATATATAACACATATATACCCCCCCCCCCCCTTTTTTATGCAAATTAACATGTGCGTTAATTGTTGTTTAAAATGACGTTACTATCTGAGTCACTGTAAATATTGTATATTATTGTTTGACATTTTATCACTGATTAACCCATTTCGGCCACGTAGGACATGGTGTTTACATCACAACTCGGAAACTTCCTGTCTGTCTGTCCGACTTCTGCGTCCGACTTCGGAGGGTATTCATGTGAAGCTTCCTGGTGGGAAACTCTAGTTTAGATAATACCAACACCACTTGAATGCAGCATTAGATATAGATGGGACAGGGCTGGCCCAAGACGGGCGATTACTTGATTTGGGCCAGCCCTGTCCCATTTATATCTAACTTCAGGCCTTAGAGTGACCTTCAGAGTGAACCTGGAAGCACCCAGGCTGTCCAGTCAGAGAAGAGACGAGAGATTCCTAAAGCAGACCTTAGAACAAATCCTGCTTATCAGTCTGGAAGAATATATATGTAAACACACACACACACACACACACACACACACACACACACACACATAAGAGGAGAGAATGGAGAGCTCTCTATATCTCTATAGAGCTCTTTCACTCTTCTCCCTCCCTCTCTTCTGGGCGATCACAATCTGAGTGTCAAATCAGTTCAGACACAAACACAGCATGAAAGAGTCCTCCAGCAGCACTCTGTAGGATCAGAGAGTTCACACACACACACACACACACACACACACACACACACACACACACACACATATGTACACACACACACAGCTGCTGTGAGTAAAATGACACGGCTTATCAAAAAGTACCTGTAGTCGAGATCTCATTACTGTGTGTATGTGTGTGTGTGTATGTGTGTGTGTGTGTGTGTGGGGGGGGGGGTCTGTTTTACAAGAGTGTGAGTGTGTTAAGCTTATGAACCAGCTTGTTGAAATTTAGGTTGAGTAAGGACATATTAATGATGCTCTGCATCCATGAACCTTGTATCTCCAAAACAGCAGCTTTACAGAAGTAGATATAATTCATTATTAGTCATTTTGGAGCATTTCTATTGGTCAAAAACATTTACACAACTGCCAGATTCACCAAAAAGTGAAAATTACAAAATGGACTTTGGAGGGCAGCTGAAGTATATTGTTAGCTGAAGCCTATTATTATATACAAGTATATACCAATAAGAAATAATAGTATATACAGAATCTATTCTAACTGTGTGTGTGTGTTCAAGTTTCTAAATACAATATGTTTGTGGACACCCCTTCTAATTAACACATTCAGCTACTTTCAGCTGCACCCATTGTTCACGCAGATGTGCAAATACACAGCTTGTCTAGTCCCTGTAGAGAAGCACTGCCAATAGAGTAGGACTCTCTGAAGCAGATAAACATTGATGACCCTATTGACACCATGCTGCCTAAAGCCAGATGTGGGCTAGAGGGGTATAAAGCCCCCCAGCATTGAGCTGTGGAGCAGTTGAAGAACTGTGTTCTCTGGAATGATGGATGGTTGGTGCTCCATCCAGTACTTTTGGGATGAGTTTCATCCAACATCCTGACCTCACTAGCACTTCTGACGCTGACTCCAATCAAATCCTCGCAGCAATGCTCCTTCTCCAAAATCTAGTAGAAAGCCTTCTTCCCTGGACAGTAGAGATAGTTACTCCAACAAAAGCAGGATCAGCTCTTTTTATTATCCTTGATTTTGGAAGAAACTATGAACAATGAATGAGCAGGTGTCCCAATACTTTTGTCCAAGTGGTGTATATTCCTATTCATGTGTTTTTCTGTTGAGACTGAGAGGTTCTGACACTACAGAATGCGAAAATCATGAAAATGCAACATCGTCAGTGAAGGATCACGTTATTAATACGGAAAATAAGAGGGAACAGCAGAAATATCGGCCACCCCGGGTTCAGCTGACAGAGGTTCCCCACGTACAGCATTTACAGAAACAATATAAAAAATACTTACACACAACTTTACATTCACTGAGACTCATCAACAAGGCCTGATTCAGACTGTGTGAGCCTGTGTGTGTGTATATACATTAGTGTGTGCATCTAAATGTCAACACTGATCTCACACACACAAGCCACAAGCAGAGCTTTCATACAGAGCATGAATGGAAAAGAAGCCCAGGCTGCTTCTGCACAGCCAGGCGACTGTGTGGAGTCCATGAAGGGATGTTGACTCTACACTGCTGCTCCTGTAGGCACACACCCATATTCAGGTTTATTAATGCCTTATAAGAAGCTTTTGGTTGTAGATCTTCTCAAAGCTCATATTTTAACCCTTTCAGGTCTAGAATGATCATTTTCCTATGCTATTTCAAAAGTAATTACAATTAATTATTAGTTATTTCCACAATTAGTTAAATATGTATTTAAATGTGTTTGTATTGACAGGTTTAAACCTAGCCAAAACAATAAAATATCATAAAAAATGTGATATTTTAAGTTTAAAATGATTTTTTTGGTCATTGTTTTCAATTATTAATAATTAGACAAACTGTAAGAAGACTATTTACACACACAGTGGGGGATGCAGGAGGCTAAACAGGGTCACTGCACAGGGGAGGACCTTAGGACATACCTGAGACAGCAAGATATGTGTTTGTTTACTTTGCCTGTGGACTGAAATAGTGGTCATACCGACTCCGGTGCTTTAATGAAGAGTTTGGTGCGGCCCAGCTGAAACTGGTCCTGGTCCATGTTGACGGAGCGGAGGAGGTGCAAGACTCCCTGCTTCTCATCTCCGGTCCAGGTTGGCCACGATTCCTTGGTCAAGATAGCATACCTGGGGACAGAGCGAGGAGAAGGGATCAGATCAAACCAAGCACACTATGTGTCAAAAGTTTGTGGACACTCTTTCTAAAAAGTCTGTGTATTCTATTCATAACAGTGTGGGGTTTTTTCTTTCTTACAACTTAACTACAAGATTCAGCTGACAGAGAACACGCTGTGGTTAAAATGCAAACAGGCCCAGTTCAGTGACGAGCCTACCAGCCTGAACACAATCCAGCCTTTCATGGCTGCACACATAAATGCCTCCAGTGCCTATAGCTCTTTTCGCCCAGAGCAGAGCCACCAATAAAAAGACACTGTTGTCTCTGTGTGTGTGTGTGTGTGTGTGTGTGTGTGTATATGCGTGTGTATGCATGCATGTGAGGTTGTGTGTGTTTGGGGTGTGCACGTCTAAGGGAAAGCAAATATCAGTAGGGTGGAGGAAAAGTGTGTGTGTGTGTGTGTGTGTGTCTCAGGAGGTCCAGGAGATGCCAGCAGACAATAACAGAACAGCAGGAGAAAGCAGCCACTCCTACAGCTCTCAGTACTGTTGACAAAACCCCTGGATAGAAAAGAACCCAGCGGGGGATTCAAGACCACCAAGTAGCCACATTCAAAACATATACGGACAAAAGTATTGGGACACCTGCTTGTTCATTGTTCCTTCTGAAATCAAGGGTATTACAAATAGTTTATCCTGCTTTTGTTGGGAGTAACTTTCTCTACTTTCCAGAGAAGAAGGTTTTCTCCTAGATTTTGGAGGAGCATTGCTGTGAGAATTTGACTGCATCCAGCATCAAGAGCCATAGTGAAGCCTTAGGAGACTTAAGATGATCACCACCTCACTTCATCATCCCACACAACAGTACTGCATGGAGCTCCACCATCCATCATTCCAGAGAACACAGTTCTTCCACTGCTCCACAGATCAATGCTGGGGGGCTTTATACCCCTCTAGCCCACGCCTGGTATTAGGCAGCATGGTGCTGCTAGGTTCATGATATTTATCTGCTCCAGAGAGAGTCCTATTCTATTGGCAGTACTTCTCTGCAAAGGGTGCAACTTAGAATAGCTAAATGCATTCATTAGAAGGGGTGTCCACAAACATTTGGACAGCGTATTTAGTATGAGAAAGATTTCCACACACATAAGCAGCTTTATTGAGATGTATGGATGTATCTTTAACTGTATTACCACTCTTTACTGTAGTCATTATTATTTTACTGAATTATTAGAGCTAAATAATAAAGATATAACACCATTAATGAAGCACATTTGTATTTTTTATTTAAGGTTAAACAGAGAGAATGAGACTAAAAGAACGGGAACCTTCTGGATCTATTGTAAACTAACTTTAGCTGACAATAGGAGAAGTAAAAGCCACCATTACTCTCATAATGGAAGGACGGAAAGAGGAAGTGTTGATAATACACCTGCACAAAACACACCATTTGGTTTCTCCCTCACACACACACACACACACACACACACACACACACACACACACACACACACACACACACACACTATTTATCAAATGCAGGATTCACACAGGCTTCCTCTTCCCCCTCTTTTCATAGATACACTCCATGTCCAAATGTTTGTGGACACACCTTCTAATGAACAAATTCCGCTACTTTACTTAACTTTACTTTAAGTTGCATCCATTGCTTGTCTAATTCCTGTAGAGGCGGTAGAGTGATATTACAGGATTTTACACTAATATGACTCGGGTTAATGTAAAACTTCAATGTGAAATAACCCCCCCCCCCACACACACACACATACACACACATGTGCAATTAAATACTAATTGTATACTATCGTTATTGCTTTTTTACTTCTATTATTTATATTGTGTATATAGTGTAATTTAGTGTCTCGCTGTCCCTTTTCTGCTGTGACACTGATAATATCCCCACTGTGGGACTAATAAATCTTACACTGCAATGACAGCAATGATAGGTGCTATGCGTCCTATTACAGGTCAGTGGAGCATTAACATGATTTTAAAGCTGCTATTTTAAGGTAAACATTCTGCATAACGCTGCTTTAACCACAGAAAAGGACTACGCATAATCCACTTAGGGCCTTCTTCAGTAGGATAAATTGGATCATGTGAAATATTGCTGACCCAGATATTGTGGTGCTGACTGAAGCCTGGCTAAAATGATCTGCTGTGACCGATGCAGAAATTGCCTTCACTGATTATTATTATGAATCTGTACAGCGTTGACAGGAATGCAAAGGGGCGGTGGTTTGGCCATCTACCCTAGATCCACTGTCCAAGTGAAAACTCAAACTTGCATTATTATCTATTATCTAATCCCTGCTTTCTGTGTGTGTGTGTGTGTGTGTGTGTGTGTGTGTTCGGCTACACTGTAAATGAGCGTCACCCTCACTGTACTCAGAGGTTAAATACAGGTTGTTTGTTGTGGAGTGTGGAGGGTTGTTTTTTCGTTTTACCTGTTCAGGAACTTGCGGAAGACCCTCCTGTAAGCGTATCCAGCTCGTCTTACTCTGATATTCTCCTTCAGGCCAAGATACTCCACCTGGTGCTTCACTCTGTGATGATGAGAGAGAGGAAGAGGGGATTAAGCCCATTATATTTGCAGCGGAGACACATAAAATGTTAATAGGCTATACATGTCCAAATGTTTGTGGACGCCCCATTCTTTACTTTTGTAAGTTGAACTCACTGTTGACACAGATGTGCAGATGCACACACACAGCTTACCTAGTCACTACAGAGAAGTACTGCCAATAGAATAGGACTCTCTGCAGGAGATAACATCAACCTATCAATCGGTACTATGCATAATGCCAGGCGTGGGCTAGAAGGGTGTTAAGCCCCCAGCAATGAGCTGTGGAGCGGTGGAAGAGCTGTGTTCTCTGGAATGATGGATGGTGGTGCTCCATCCAGTACTTTTGGGATGAGTTGGGGATGAGGTGGGGTGCTCACTGATGAATGCAGAGACAGTTACTCCAACAAACACCCTGTCCCAAGACTTTCGTCCATACATATTATCCACACTACAGCACACTCCTATAGCTGTCTCTCATCACCAAACCTAATGAGCTGCTGTAATTCCTGCATGTTTTTAGACAAGAGAACAATTAAACCTCGGGCTGTTTTTCAGGCCGTGAGGCATTAAATAGTTCCGCCATCACAGCTCAGCCATTCTCAGTCAGGTCCTGCACATGCAGAAGGCCAAGTGCTAATTACACAGCCCAGCGTGAGTGTGTGCTCACAACAGGAAGAACAAGAACAATACAGCAGGATTCCCCCCCACATAGGAACAGTCCGTACCGACAGCACCGGAGAAATGAACGAGCAGGAAGGGACAAACAAAAAAGGCAAAATAAAGGCTGGGACATTCCAGAAGCAGCCAACAGGCCTGACCGAGTCGGGCTTTCTGGACACACAGCAGCCTGTGTAAGAGGTATTCTGCAGAGTATTCAGTGCAGAGGCTTTAGTTTATGCTTCTAGTTTGGAATACAAAACAACACACACGTCACACGGGAATACTAGGTCATGATTTGGGGTCTGAAATGAAGCTAAATTTAAATGCTTGACCTCTGTGTGAAGCGAAGAGACATAAAAAAAAGATGTCATCACTGTCAGAACAAAAACCCTTCTCTTAAACATCCGTAAAGTCTAAATCCCGGAAAAGTAGTAACTTAATTTAATTTAATTTGAAGTTTTCATGTATTTGGTGTGTTAATCATTAAATGCTGTGGTTTAAAATTATGTTCAAAAGTGAAGAAAGACAGCTGATGAGATTATCCTCCCTAGCCACCCCTACTGTACATTAGGGCTGCATGATACTGGACATAAATGACATCAATGAAGTCAATGGAAGCCAATGCAAGTCATTTTGGAGCATTTCTATTGGTCCATTCATCAACGATTAAATATGACTGTCAAATAATAATAATAATAATAATAATAATAATATTAAAAAATAATAATAATAGTGTGAACAATAACATTATTTTGGCAGTTAATTGCAATTGTTCATGTCTAGTTGCCAAGCTGAGATTTGCTAAAGAAGCTCACAAACTTGAATACTTGACAGTATTTGGTCTACTGTGTAGAATCTAGTGTATAAGATGAACACTCCTTATAAGGTAAGCAGTGTATAAGCAGAGTGTGTTCACCTGCTCTCCTCCCAGTCTTTGGGCTTCTTGGTCTCGTTGGGTTTGATACAGCGGATGTAGTGAGGAGTGCACTTCATCAGTGTGCTCACCAGATCATTGGCTTGTTTCTGAGAGAGAGAGAGAGAGAGAGAGAGAGAGAGAGAGGTGTGACTGATGGTGACAGACTGAGGACAGGAGCCCTGTGTAGTTTATCAGTGCCATCAGCACAGAGGCGCATTAAAACACCACCACAGTGAAAGGGCCTTTCAGCATGCGCACGCACACACACACACACACAGATCTGGAGGACTGTTAGACACAGGAGGCCATCACATGAGGCTTAAATACACACACACACACACACACACACACTTTTATGCAACCTCACACTTCAGCACACCTTGATTTTACTGCCCGCTGTAGTGGGTCGACCTTTCTTCTCAGCGTTCAGGTTATCTGGGAACAGGGCCCGGATGAAAGCTCTGCAGAGAGACAGAGAGAGAGAGTGAGATAGCAGTGTTTGCTTCTTGTTTGCCTTAAAAAGGTGCAGTGTTTAATGTTTGAGCTTAAATGATGCATTTGATCTGATCTCCTCTCAGACTGGAACCTGCTCAGCCGTTCTCTTAAACCCTGTAAACCACGCCTCAGACTCTGGCAGCACTGGGCAGCCCCTTTAGTGACCGGCTGCTTCACCCCAAATGTGTGAAGGAGGGGTATCGCAGGTCCTTCCTTTCTGCTGCCGTCAGACTCCACAACCAGCACTGCTCCCAGCGGACCACATACACACACACTTAACTACACACACATGTTCAGGGAACAGAGATTCCTCAATGTGAAAATACAATGTATTATTATAACACACACACACATATATATATATATATATATATATATATATATATATATATATATATATATATATATATATATATATATATATATATATACATATATACAGAGAGAGAGATAAAGTGTATATTTTGCTCAGGTTTCATGTCTCTGTGTGTGTGTGTGTGTGTGTGTGTGTGTGTGTGTGTGTGTTGGAGTTAAGGGACTGGCCCGTAGTTTGAATAGCTGTGGTTTTCTGCCCGTTCCTCTCTGGTCCTCCTCAGTGAGTCGTTTTCACTGAGCTGGAGTTCAGAGCAGTAAATGCTGTATTATAGAGCTCATGCACATCACAGTACAGTACTGAGGAATTCAGGCCCGCTCCAACCCATGACGTCTCAGCGCCAGCCAGAATGTAGCACACATGTGAGCATTCCAGAGGACTGAGGTGTGTGAGAGAGTGTGTGTGTGTCTGTGTGTGTCTGTGGGGACCGCTTTCAGCCTAAGAATGTAGCTGGAATGGATTTCAGAAATACCAGTCTGGATCCAGAAAACCCAAATATGTTTTATTATTGCTCGACAAATCTATTTCTAAAATCCAGATCCTGGAGATCCTTCAGCCTCCTCTGATCTGATGATCAGTTATGTTAGGATGAGAAGATGAACAACTGATCTCTTTTCCTGAGCTGCTGCTCCCAAAGCAACGGCACTGGGCAACCAACGCTCTCAGAGGAGAGGCACCCGTACCAGTGTACCCGGCACTGATGCACCAACCAGCAGATGCCAGTGCCGGCCAGCACTGCACTGGAGTGATGTGGGGAGAAAGTGCCATCCACCCACCCTGGAGAGAGCATGCATAATTGTGCTCTCTCAGGGTCCCGGCTGCTGATGGCTAGTACTAGGACCGAGACCGGTCATAGTGACAGCGCCTTAATCTGCTGGACCACTCCCTGTTTTTTAATATGTGGGTGATGGGTGATGTCCAACAGGTGAGTACAGAATTGACATAGTTGTTCTGCAGGTCATTATAAATGTATAAATTATAAATTCTCTTCATCATTCAATTTCTAATATTATTTATTTATATAATATTCTCCTCTGTGCTACAAACCCTCCCACATTCACAGTCCTGCAAACTCTCCCCAGCTAGCCACACTATCGATAAACTTATTTACATACATTACAACAAGAGTCTGCACAGTCAGTGCAGGAGAAATGGCTATTCATGCTGAACTGGTGGCTGATGGGTAAAGAGGCTGACTGGCCTTAGGGCCTTTACTCACATTTCACTGCTCTGCATCAGCTCGATCAGGTCTGTAAACAGGACATCTCTGTTCCTCTCACAGAAACCCTCAGCGTCATAGGACACCTAGAAACAGAACACACACACACAGGCCTGTTTTTATAGCTACCCATATGAAATATTATTATTATTAATATTAATAACAACAACAAGTCACGTATGCATTACATACTACATGTGCACACATCTACATCTAAATATATGTGTTACTGTATATACTGTATATACACTACCCTTTCTGACAAATGCATTCAGCTACTTTCCACTACGTTGCACCCAGTTGCCGACACAAATGTGCAAACACACACACACACACACACACACACACACAGCTTGTCTAGCCCCTATAGAGAAGAAGTCCTGCTAATAGAATAGGACTTTCTGGAGCAGATACACATCAACCTATTGGCACCTTGCTGCCTTACGCCAGGCGTGGGCTAGAGTGGTATAACGCCCCCAGCATTGAGCTGTGGAGCAGTGGAATGATTGATGGTGGTGCTCCATTCAGTACTTTTTGGTTGAGTTGGGGATGATGAGGTGAGGTGGTGATCATCCAACATCCTGACCTCACTAACATTCTTGTTGCTTAATGCAATCAAATCCTCACAGCAATGATTCTCCAAAATTTTGTAGAAAGCCTTGTTCCCTGGGCAGTAGAAACAGTTACTCCAACAAAAGCAGGAGAAACTTCAAAAAAAAAAAGAATTTTTTGGAAAAAAAACAATGAACGATCAGATGTCCCAATACTTTTGTCATACTTTTTTGTAGTGTATGTATATGTATATAAACGTGTGTTTTGTAAAAAGAAACACTTTTTTGCTCAGAAATAGCTAAAAATGCACACACACATATATGCACAGTCCAACCAAAGCCCATGTGCCATGTCATCACAACACAGTGCATTGTGACCTTTCTGCTGCAGCGGGGAATGTAGGGAAATGCTGTGTGAAGTCAGCATGAAGCATTTCCTTCTTCACAGAGGACTATGAAGACCAGTGAGTTGTTATGAGTGCGTAAGGAAGTACAGTCACTCTGACGCATCATGCAATCATTAATATGAGTCTATGGTGAGTAGAATAAGGGTTATTATATTGTTATATTGGGTGGGGGTGGAGGTGGGGTTCTGTGTGCGATTCTTGATCTGGTCGCAGGAAAGACGCTGTGTGTTATCTGTGGAATGCAGTTATTATAATTCTAATCGGACTGAGGGCATCATGCAGGCCCTCGCTCACCCTCCCTCCCTCCCTCCCTCACTACATGCCTCATTAAACAGGGGATATGTGGAGAGGAGAGGGGTCTCAACACACACAAAGACACATACACACACACTCATACACTCCAGTGAATCCAGAATCAGTATCAGAGGTAAACTATGTGGAAGAAAAGAGGGGAAACAAAGACAACCAGAGAGAAACAAACAGAAAACACTGGAAAGTCTGACTGGAGCTGGATCTGATGAATCTAGGAAGGTATCATATTTTAAGTGACTGTATCCGGTATGAATCTACAGTGTGTGTAGTGACTGTATCCGGTATGAATCTGCAGTGTGTGTAGTTTTTACAGTCTGACTATATTAATTGTGGAGTGATTGTAATCCAGTATGAATCTACAGTGTGTGTAGTGACTGTATCCGGTATGAATCTGCAGTGTGTGTAGTTTTTACAGTCTGACTATATTAATAGTGGAGTGATTGTAATCCAGTATGAATCTACAGTGTGTGTAGTGACTGTATCCGGTATGAATCTGCAGTGTGTGTAATTTTCACAGTCTTAGTATATTAATTGTGGAGTGATTGTAATCCAGTATGAATCTACAGTGTGTTTAATATGAAACCAATCAAATCCCACACATTACAGTAGAACACCTTCTCTGCTAAAACTAGTCCAGCTCCAGTTAGGCTGCTAGCAGAAGGAGGAGCTCTGGGACGTAGGATAGTCAGGCCCTGCTGCTCTGACCTTTCCAGCGTAATGGTGGATTATGAAGCCTTGGTTCCAGCTGTTGAAGTGCTCATGGTTGTTGATCTGCATTCTCAGTTTCTGCAGCATGGTCTGGTCCGCACCCTCCCCCTTCGCATGCATCGTAGCACACACATCATCCAGGATGCTCATGATGCCTGGAGGATTCTGTAAAAATGAAACAAGAACTTCAAGTTAAGGCATTTATGTACATGTAAATCAGCCAGAACAATAGTACCACCTGCCTAATACTGAGTAAGACCCACTTGTGCCACCACAACAGTTGGAGGCGTGGACTCCACAAGACCTCTGAAGGTGTCCTGTGGTATCTGGCACCCAGTCGTTAGCAGCAGAGCCTCCTTTAAGTCCTGTAAGTTGTGAGGCATGGCCTCCATTAGCTTCAGTGAGCAGCTTAGGAGCGCATGAGCCTATTGCTGGTTCACCAGTTGTTGGAGCACTTTTGGTGGGCACTGACCACTGCATACTAGAAAAACACACAAGACCTGCCTTGGAGATGTTCTGACCCAGTTGTCTAGAACTTTACAGGTTGGTTCTTGTCAAAGTGGCTCAGATTCTTATGCTTATGCTTGTCCATTTGTTATTCTTCAACACCTCACCTTCAAGAACTGACTGTTCGCTTGCGGCCTAATATTTCCACCCCTTGACAGGAGCCACTGTAGTTGTAGTGGTGTTAATGTTACGGCTGATTGGTGTATATCATAATCAGTCTACCTTGCCCACCCTGTTAAATGAAAACAGGGCATCCGGACTTACCACAGAGCTCTCGGATTTCTGTCGGCTCAGGAAGGATTCACAGATGAACTGATCTTGGTATGAAAAAAAAAATTAAAAATTGCTGCTCGCATCACTCATACCACCACCTCATATCGTTCACACACACACAGCTGGCCTCCAGCTGCCTGTGCTGAATACAAGCATGTGTGAGTGGAGTGTGTATGTGAGTTCTGCTCGGTACTGAACCACCATCTCTGTTCCTCAGTTGAGAGGATCCAGGCCGATCTGTAGCCACAGTAGCAGCCCTGAGCAAAACGAACAGCCCAAAACCTGCCCTCATAAATCCAGTGCATAAATTTCTCACAGTCTACTGTTAATGTTCAGCAGGCTAGCTTCCCCAGAAAAGCCACCAGGAGCTTCTCCTGGAGCCAGACTCTGCTGCCAGACTGCTGCAGCTGCTTTGGGGCTTCTCCTGCAGTGGAGTTCATGGATAAACCTCTACATGGGACGGACTAATCGAATTAGGAGGCACATTAGCTTGTTTGAGGCTATTGCACAGCCATACTTCATGGGAGAAAAGAAGGCAGGCCTGTGTGGCTGGAGATGCATCAATTTGGCACGCTGTTGAGTTTTACTGGTGGTGTAAAACGCTGTTAGGAGGACTCGGCTCATATTCTGCCAGCGGGCAACCAAATTCACCGTCAGGACTTACTATTTTACTCTCAATCAGGTCACAGACGATCTTGTTGTTGAAGTATTCAATGGGAGTCCATCGGATTCCTTCCTGCACATACTCGTCCTAAAACAGGGACACAGGAGATGGTGAGATAGCGGACCCCTCGCTCTCTTTTTTAACAGTAAACAACATGGTCATAAATAAGAACACGGTACCTGTTCGGCTTTCAGTGTAAGCTCAATGAAGATCTGCTGCAGTTTCTCATTCACGAAGTTGATGCAGAACTGTTCAAATCCATTTTTCTAAAAAAAAAAACACACAAAAACAAATTCTTTAGAGTTTCTCTAATGCGTACACTTATATTGACAAAAGTATTGGGACACCTGCTCTGCTTCTGAAATCAAGGCTATTAAAAAGAGCCGATCCTGCTTTTGTTGAAGTATCTGTCTCTTCTGTCCACAGGAGAAGACTTTCTACTAGATTTTGGAGGAGCACTGCTGTGAGGATTTGATTGCATTCAGCGACAAGAGCGTTTAGTGAGATCAAGAGGTTCAGTGATCACCACCATACCTCACCCCAAACTACTCAAGCCCAAAAGATGGAGCAACACCTTCCATCATTACAGAGAACACAGTTCTTCCACTGCTCCACAGCTCAGTGCTGCTGGGGGGCTTTATACCCCTCTAGCTCACGCCTGGCATTAGGCAGCATGGCGCCAATAGGGTCATCAATGTTTATCTGCTCTAGAGAGTCCTATTCTATTGGCAGTACTATGTAGTATATGTGGAGTATGTTTGTGAATTTGCACATCTGTGTCAACAATGGATGCAGCTTAAAGTAAAGTACCTTAATGCATTAATTACAAGTGATGTCCACGAATATTGTATTTAAAAGGCATAATTAAATGGATGCCTATCATTTGTTTTTACAAAAGTTCTGTTCTTGCAGTAGAAATATCGTGGGTAAAATATTACTATGGAAAAAAAAATATTTATTATATTAGTACTATATTAGTACTTGAGTAAAATGAGAAAATACACTTGCTTTAAACTGTTTTCTTAAAAGTACTGCAAGTTATTACAGCTATCATATTATTATTATGTGCAGCCTTATCTGCTGAATCATCAACATCTGAGTCAAACACAGAATCTGCAACGATTCATTCTTCACGCAACTAATTATAACACAGCAAATGTGAAAACAGAAGAAACGTAAACAGCGTGCCGAATGCAGGACATGCTTAAGCATCAAAAGCTCTGGCAGGCAAATAGCTTGGATACAATGACTTTAATGAATAGGTTTAGGAGAACTCTCTCATCCCATCATTTGTAAACCAAGTGGAGCATGCAGATTAATTACCCGAGTGCTAAACAAGTACGTAATCAGATTAGCGAGACTCATTAAGACCATTATTTGTCTGAAGCAAAAGATTCAGACTATCCGGAACCAATCCAGACAATTAAAGATTAGTCCCCCAGCATACACTCTATTACATAATGACAGGCTAAGAATATCACATTAGCACTGAAGCAAATGAGCCTTTTAATGGAGTTGGTTATAATCTTCTGAAATTAATAGATTGAGCATTGTAGAATTTAGCTGAACAAAGCAATTAAAAATAATATTCACATATTCAGAACAATAAAATATACCTGGAATATCTCAAATCCATAGATATCCAGCACACCGATATTCAGCTCCTGATGATCCTTCACCATGGCTTTATTGATTGACTGGCAAAGAAAAGAATTTACTATTAGAATAGGAAAAATGTAAAGCCCGTTGGACAAATAGACAGACAGACAGATGGACAGACCAAGGGACAGGTGGCTGGATGGGTGAATAGACACATTGGCAGACAGACAGATGGTTTAACAGACAGACAGACAGACGGACGGAGGAGTGGACAGACAGACAGGAAGATGGACAGACTGATGGACTGATAAACAAACAGCTTGACAGATGGACAGAGAGGCAGACAGAGAGACGGGTGGGTAGACCGACAGACTGACAGTAAGACAAATTTACAGGAGGGTAGACAGATGGGTGGGTAGATGGGACGACAGACAGATTGGAGGGCAGGCAAGCGAGCGGGCAGGTGGGTTGATAGATTAGACTGCAGACAGATGGACGAACGGGTGGGTAGATGGGGCCACAGACAGAATGATGGACTGATAGACAGAAAGATAGAGAAAGATGGAAAGACAGACGGGTGGGTAAATGAGATAACAGACGGACAGACGGATGGGTGGGTAGATAGTGGGATAGACAGGCAAACAAATGGACAGACAGACAGATGGACTGATAGACAGATGGATGGATGGGTAGCTAGTGGGATAGACAGGCAGACAAATGGACAGATAGACAGACAGATGGGTGGGTAGATAGTGGGATAGACAGGCAGACTAATGGACTGATAGACAGACGGATGGACAGATAGACAGACAGATGGGTGGGTAGATAGTGGGATAGACAGGCAGACTAATGGACTGATAGACAGATGGGTGGGTAGATAGTGGGATAGACAGGCAGACTAATGGACTGATAGACAGACAGATGGGTGGGTAGATAGTGGGATAGACGGGCAGACTAATGGACTGATAGACAGACAGATGGGTGGGTAGATAGTGGGATAGACAGGCAGACTAATGAACTGATAGACAGACGGATGGACTGACAGACAGACGGATGGATGGGTAGATAGTGGGATAGACAGGCAGACAAATGCACTGATAGACAGATGGATGAGTGGGTAGATAGTGGGATAGATAGGCAGACAGATGGACAGACAGACAGATGGACAGACAGACAGATGGATGGATGGGTAGATAGTGGGATAGACAGGCAGACAAATGGACAGATAGACAGACAGATGGGTGGGTAGATAGTGGGATAGATAGGCAGACAGATGGACAGACAGACAGATGGACAGACAGACAGATGGACAGACTGATAGACAGATGGATGGATGGGTAGATAGTGGGATAGACAGGCAGACAAATGCAATGATAGTGTGGGTGGGTGGGTGGGTGGGCAGATGAGACGACACACAGACAGACAGACATACGGACAGGTGGGTAGATGGGACAACACAGACAGACAGACGGACGAACAGACAGACAGACTGATAGAAAGACAGCTTTACAGATGGACAGATGGACAGGAGGGTAGAAAGGATGTCAGACAGATGGACAGCTATGGACAGGTAGATGATAGACAGAATAACAGACCGACGGACAGCTGGATGGACAGACAGACAGATAGATGGAGGTGTGGGTGGTTAAAGATACTTCACAGCATGGTAGCACCTACCTCTACCAGGAAGTCAAAGACGCGGGAATGCAGAGCTTTGGAGAGAGCGTCCCGTGTGAAACACGCCTGCTCCACATTCAGGGTCACGTCTATAGACTCCGACTTCCCTCCCCATCGGCCGTCCATCTTACGACTGGTCAGTTTCTCCTTCAGCCGCATCTGGTCAATGCCCAGCAGGAAGGCGGGGAAGGCCAGGACTGTGAAGAGAAGAGGGGGAGATTATTAATATTAGGACTAATAATTCTGTCATTTCTGTAGGCCCATTTTCCTACCAGACCTACAAGAAAAAGCCTCTCCAAGATGGAAAAAGTGCTGCACATCACACAGCATCACTGGACCAGACCTGATTTCACCGGCCTTGCTCACAAAGTCTTTTTATAGACACAGCTAAAATGTTCCATGACAGTCCACAGAATAAGGTGGAGCGGATCTTTAAGAGGACGACCCAGTCTGTGGAGTCACTTCACCACAACAAAGGCTCGTCTCTGATGCACTGAGGAACAAACTGACTGGTTACGAGCCCGTTCTTCTGCTTGTCTCTAAGGCATCGCTCCCTGCCTCTTTGCTGAGTCACTGTCCTAAGAAGGGAAACAGCTCGCACTCTGCCCTTATAGGCTAGCTCATGGGAAAAGAGGGTGTGGCTATAGCGTACCAAGGCCCAGATCGGAGAGGAGCAGCTACCAAACCATCCCAACATCATTGGACCGTATCTGGACCCCACCCTGGCTCTGCCCGGACAGTGTGTCATTGTGTCCTGTTAGCCTGTGTGTGTGTACACTATGTGTCCAAAAGTTTGTGGACACTTCTAATGAATGCATTCAGCTACTTTAAGTCGCACCCATTGCTGATACACAGTCCCTTAAGTACGGCCAATAGAATAGGACTATCTGGAGCAGATAAATAAACACGAACCCTTTAGGCACCATGCTGCCTAATGCCAGTCTTGGGCTAGAGAGGTACAGTGCCCCTGCATCATGCTGCTCCATCCAATACTTTTAGAATGAGTTGGGGAGTCCTAACTTCACTAACACTCTTGTTGCTGAATGCAATCAAATCAAATCTTCACAGCAATGCCCCTCCAAACTCTAGCAGAAAGCCTTCTTCCTTGGACATTAGAGACAGTTACTCCAACAAAAGCAGGATCAACTCTTTAATACCTTTGATGTTGGAAGAAACAGTGAAAGAGGATGTGTCCCAATACTTTTGTCCATATAGTGTATGTAACCTTTGTATGCCTCGCTCATTCTCAGGTCTTTCTTTGTTCTTGTTTCCGGTATCCAGTTTCCCCAAGTCTTGCTTCCCATGTCTATTGTTTCCTTGCAGGGTCGCCTTTGTGCTGAATTTACGTCCACGCACCTCCAACACCTGCTTTGTTCCACTGTAGACATGACCAGGGCTCCAAATCAGATCTCAGGATCATGCTGATGTTCCACTGACTGTAACAGGGAGGACGGCGTCTCGGCCATTCCATTCGGAGCCATTCGGCTGCTGGTACTGCACTATGGAGCTTTGGTGGTGGAGCTGCAGGTGGAGAACCTCTCTCCAGAACTGCTGCTGTCATATTAATTAGTGTAAAATCATGTAGTATTACACTACCGCTTCAGCCCACATGCTGCTCTACATTCAGATGCTGCTTCTGTGTCTCTCAGCTTGTCCAAAAATGCATGTGTACAGCTGTCAATGAGGTGGCGCTCAGAGCGTGAAGTGAATTACACTCCTCAACTGTAGGGGGAGCCCATGAGCACAAAAATACCCATTCTCACATAATGCTGCTTTAAATCTAGTAGATGTGCTGTATCTGCACCCAGTATACTAATATTACATCTCCCAGTATTAAACAACCCCCAAACTGCATATTTATTCAATGTTAAGTCAAGTAAAACATATAAAACATCTAATAAATGGTGAATAACTACTTAAACCTCTTAAATAAGAAAATCATTCCCTCTCCGTCCACCATAAGAATGACCAAAGCCTCATCAGCTGCCCAAGTGAACGTGCGAAAGCCATTGGCAGCAGTCAGGAAGCGGACCTTGGTGGTGGGGACGGGGGAGGAGGTGGGGGTTCAGGAAACACACAGATTAGGCTGTCAGCAGTGTGGGGTCTGCTCCCGGCACAGCAGAGCTTTGTGCCACCGCGGCCAGCCCCTGCTCAGCCCCGGCTCAAATCGTTAAGTCTGGGACAGAGGGATGATAGAGAGAGGTGGAGAGAGAAAAACAGGCGAGCTCAGGGTGGACCTGAGGGAGAGAGAACTGGAAGGGTGGGCTGGCGCAACAGGAAGTTCCACATTTCTTGGGGTAATTTTAGGCTGTGACGTAACCGAGCCAGACGCAGTAACGCAGCTTCATTTTCTGGGGTAATTCAGCGTGGCCGAGCCCGCCCGGCTGCAGCCCTGCGTTAACACAATGAACATCTAGCACAGAGAGAGAGCGAGAGAGCGAGTGGGGAAAAAAGGCCAACAGGGGAAGAGAGAGCAGACAGGCTGAAAAAAAACAGTGTTCCCTCCACTGAGGGCAGCTGAGGACACTGGAGAGGACCCAGAAAAGCCACACAAAAAAAAGGCTTCACACTTCGACAGAGAGATGATGATCGCAGTGCTGCGGTCAGTAATAGGGATCATACATCATTTAGTTCTGACCACACGATCTGATTGGTTGAAAGGCGCTCTACCCACATTGTTATATCTGATTTATGATTTTTTCCCCCCCATATCTTAATTATTCAACTGACTGACAACAATAGTGGTTTTACTGTAAGCTGCTAGGTTCTATATAGTACTGAAAAAGGTTCCTTTTTTACTTTGAACAGCAGCAGAACCCTTTTTGGTGCGATATATCATTATCATTGTAAAAAAAAAAAAAAAGCTTATTTACAGAACCATCTACACTGTTAAAAGAACGGAGGAACATTTGGAGGTTCTTTGATTTGGAAATGTGAAGGAACCTCTCAAGATGCTTTAAGTAAAAGGTTGAAGAAAGGTTTAAAGAAAGGTTCGTAGAGGAACCCATCCTTAAGGACAAAAGCCTTTTCAAAGAGCCAAGGTTAAAAAGGACATGGTTCTTGAGGAACTTTGAAGGCTCTTCAGTTTGAAACTGTTGAGGAACCTTTTAAGGTGCTTTAAGGAAAAGGGTAAAGGAAGGTTCTTAGAGGAACCCATCCTTAAGGACGAAAGCCTTTGCATAGAGCCAAGGTTAAAAAGGACATGATCCTTGAGGAACTTCAGAGGTTCTTCAGTTTGAAACTGTTGAGGAACCTCTTAAGGTGCTTTAAGGAACTATTAATTGTTTTTTTAGAAGAAGAAGGTTCCTTGAAGAACATCCAAAGGGTTCTCAAAGATTTTGCCCGTTTAACAGTGAGCGAGATACATTCAAGACGTTCCTCATAGTTGGGCTTCCAAATATAGCCGGCTAAATATCCTCGAAGACTCTTACTTCAAATGGGTTCTTTGAGGAACCAGATTTCACACCGAGGAATCCCTCTTAGACCACTGAGGAACGTTTGAGTTCTTTAAGGGAAAGGACCTAGAGTTTTTTTTTTTACAGTGTACAAGAGGTTTTCCCATTTGTAAGGAACCATTTAACCACACAAAGAACAAATTAGCCATTCAAAGGGTTCTATGTGTAGGCATGGTCTCTACTGAACCACCGGTAAATAAAGAACCTTTGAAGAACTGTGTTTTAGGGGTGTATTACTGCACTGTATTATTCTGCTGATCATCAGCTGCTCAATAAAAGCAACAGTTACTTTACGTTAAGCTGCTGGAACTATTTCTTTCAGCAAAAGAAAGCACTGTCTTTAAAAACAACTGGACAACTGGAGTTTTCCCAGCCACATCACATCAATCTCCATCCGCAAATAAGACCATAACAAACCCGTGGTGTGAATCAGCACTCTTGCTCACTCCCTTGTGTTCCACTGCTACCAGCGGGCGAACGCTACTCACACTCCTCGCTCTCCACCGCTGCGTAGTTTCCAGCCTCTCTGAAGCTGATGTTGCCCAGGTGAAGAACTCCAGCCACAATCTGCAGCACCATGGTGCGGTCCTCCCTCGAGATGCCAATCACGTCCATAGCATGCTAAAGAGGAGAGGAGGGGGGAGAGAGAGAGAGAGAGAGAGAGAGAGAGGGAGTTTACATCAGAGCCTGTGATGTAGTCTGTAGTCACACGCCACTGCCGTTTCCCAGCCCATGTCCTCTAATTACTCCTGCTGTGGCTTCAGTGGTAAACAAAAACAGGTGTCCACTACGAAGTGGAAATAGAAAGAGCATGAGGGAAGAATGAGGTCAACAAGGAAAAAAATAACAAGGAAGAAAGTTAAAAAAACAAAACAAAACAAAGAAAGCTAGCAGGAAAGAAATACATAAAGTTATTAAGAAATTAAACAAGAAAGTTATATGCAAAAAGCATGATGGATAGACAGAAAGATAGCACAAAATAAGACGTCTAGAAAGAAAAGAAAGAAAGCTAACATCAAAGATAGAGAGAAAGCTACTTAAAAAACTTGAAAGAAGTCTAGCAAGAAAGATAGAAAGAAATTAAAGCTTGCAAGCAATAAGAAAGCTAGCAACACAGAAAACTAGCAAGAAGAAAAGTCAGCAAGATAGAAATTAAGAAAACTAACAATTAAAACTAGCAAGCAAGAAGGAAAGCTAGTAAGAAAGCTAGCAACTAAGGGCTAGCACAAAATAAATCTGGAAAGAAATTGAGAAAAAAATAGCAAGAAAGCAAACAACAAAGAAAGACAGAAAGCTAATTAACAAAAACCTGTTAAGTAGCAAATAATACAGAAAGTTATCTAGCAAGAAAACTAGCAACACAGAAATCTTGTAAAAAAGAAAGAAAGCTAGCAAAACAATAAGAACACTAGCAAACGACGGAAAACTAGTAAAAAAAGCTAGCAACTAAGAAATAATGAAAGCAAACAAGCAAGAAATGTAAAAAACTAGCACAAAATAATAAGTCCAGAAAAAAAAAGAAATGAAGAAATGAAGAAAGAAAGCTAGCAAGAAAGATAATATCATGATAGACAGAAAGCTATGTAACAAAAACTTCTGGTCTGGCAAGAAAATACAAATACTAGCAAGCAAGAAGAAAACTAGCAAGAAAGCTAACAAAGCTAGACAGAAAGCTACTTAAAAAAAAACTTAAAAAAGGAAGTGTAGCAAGAAAGGAAGCTAGCAACAACTAGTAACAGAAAACTAGCAAGAACTTAAGAAAGAGGTCTAGCAAGAAAGCAAGCTTGTATAAAGGAAATTAAGAAAACTAGCTAACTAGCTAGAAAACAAAAAAGCTACTTAACATAAATTTCTAGAAAAAAAAAGAAAACTAGTAAGAAATGTATTTATGCTTGCAAGAAAGAAAAAAGCTGGCAATCAATAATAAAAAGCTAGCATGAAAAACACAGCAAGCTACTTAATAGAAAAGGTCTAGCAAAAGCAAGCTAGCTAGAAAACTTGCAACACAGAAAGCTCACGAGAAAGAAATAAAGAAAGAAAAAACTAGCAAAACAATAAGAACGCTAGCAAACAAGAAGGAAAGATAGTAAGAAAACTAGCAACTACGAAATGAAGAAAGCTCTCAAGACAGGAAGCAAGACAGACAGACCGCCGGCAAGAAGGCCAGCAAGCAGCAACAGGCGAGTCTGAAACAGAGGCACGTGTCGCAGCAGCTAACCCACTTCTGCTGAAGCTCTGAGAAAGACGCTCATCCTCACGTCTGAGAAAAAGATGGAGAGAGAAATACCGCCCGGCCCGAGTGTCTCACCAGAGTCTCCTGGAAGTCGCTCTTGTCATTGATGTCATCCACCTTGTAGGATCCGGACTGGTTGAGGTAGGAGTAGTAGTCCAGGTTGGTGATTCCAAGACTGCTCTTCTGATCTCCACTCGCCCCCTCGATCAACTGCACAGAGACACAGAACCTCCGGTACAGTGCTTTCAACACGGGCCCAGTCAGCATCCAGGCCCAGTGCCCTCATCCCCTTTAAATTACCATGGTGAATTCAGCTTATCCACTCGGTCCTCACACATTTCTCACGGTTCTAGATTACTGTTCTAGAATAAACGTCCCCATTCACGCTGTCTCTATCCAGAAATACCCCCCCACACACATACATATTGTACTGTGAGTGTTCTCCCTAATTTCCTACTACCTAGAACGTCCCTCTCCATTCATAATGTCCAGGAGTGATGTCCGCATCCCTGAGGTTCTAGAATGTCCTCCTCTGTTCTATTATTATTATACTCTGTTCACATTATTCTAGAAATTTCTGTTCTAGAACACTGTTCTACAGTAGTATCCCACATTTCTCACTGTTCTAGAGTACTCACCCCACTTCACACTCATACTGTGCTAGATTTTGTTCTAGAATGTTCTCTCTATTTCTCACTGTTCTAGAGTACTCACCCCATTTCACCCTGTTCTAGATGCTTTTCTTTATTCCTACTGTTTGATGTTCTCTCCTTTGAACACTGTTCTAGAGTACTCACCCCATTTCCTACTGTTCTAGATGCTCTCCTTTACTCATGCTGTTCTAGAGTACTCATCCCATTTCATACTGTTCTAGAGTACTCATCCCATTTCATACTGTTCTAGACTTTGTTCTAGAATGTTCTCTCCTTTCTCACTTTTCTATAATACTCACCCCATTTCATCCTGTTCTAGATGCTCTTCTTTATTCATACTGTTCTAGGATGTTCTCTCCTTTGAACACTTTTCTGGAGTACTCACCCCATTTCATACTGTTCTAGATGTTTTAGACGCTCTCCTTTATTCATACTGTTCTAGATGTTGTAAATGTTCACCCTATTCTTGTTCTCCTAGTGTTCTCTGCATGCATGTTGTTCTAGAATGTAACCTTAATTCACAATGCCCACGTTCTCCATTAACACAGTTCTAAAAAGTTCTTCCACATTTCTCACTGCTCTAGAATAACCCCATTTGCTCTAGTCACACTGTTCTAGAAATGTTCTCCCAAATGCTTTACCATTCTAGCATGTTCTCCCCAATTCATACTATTCTAGACTCTCATTCATTCACATTGTTCTAGGTTATTTCCCTATTCATGCTGTTTCAAAATGTTCTCTTTCATTCATACTGTTCTAAAATGTTTTTACATTTTACAGTTCTAGAATGTTCTCCCACATTTCTCACTGCTCTAGAATGCTTACCCCGTGTCACATTGTTCTCCCATATGTCTCACCATTCTAGAGTGTTCTCCCAAAGTCATACCATTCTAGGCTCTCATTCATTCACATCATTTCTAGTTTTTTCCCCATTCATGCTGTTCCAAAATGTTCTCCTCCATTCATTATGTTCTAGAACGCTCTTTTTCTCCCAGATTTCTCAACGTTCTAGAGCACTCATTCCATTTCATACTGTTCTAGAATGTTATCCCACATTTCTCACTATTCTAAAATATATTTCATATCACTTCAGAAAGTTTTCCTCTAGTCACAATGTTCTAGAGTGTTCTCCCAAATTCATACTATTCTAGACTCTCAATCATTCACATTGTTCTACAGTTTGTTCCCCCATTCATGCTGTTCCAAAATGTTCTCCTCCATTCATTTTATTCTAGAACGCTTTTTCTCCCAGAGTTCTCACTGTTCTAGAATATTTATTCCATTTCATACTGTTCTAGAAAGTTCTCCAGCATTTCTCACTATTCTAAAATATATTTCATATCACTTCAGAAAGTTTTCCTCTAGTCACAATGTTCTAGAGTGTTCTGCCAAATTCAGACTGTTCTAGACTCTACAGTTTTTTTTCCTATTCATGCGGTTCTCTTCCATTCATTGTTCTAGAATGTTCTTCTCATGCAGTTCTAACTTAACCCTGGTAAATCCGCTGTGATGAGTGTCTGGTGGCTTATTGCTTTCTGTTAGTTCTAGACTATATTTGATATCAAACAAACGTCCAGGTGCTTTTCAGAGCTCAGGCTCATTTAGTCTAATTGTAACTCTTCTGATCCAAGAAAAAGAGGCAGAACAGACGTATGGAGGTCTCGCTACGACACGACCAGACCGCCGGTTTCTCCTCCAAAGAGCTGAAGAAATAACAGAGCACCAACTCTGCGCCTGAGTCCAGAGCCGGACCGTCCTGCTGTGGGTTTCACCGTGTCTGCTCTACCCTGTCTCCTCTGGCGCTGCAGACAGGCGTCGTGGACAGGGGGTGGGGGTAGTCTAAACTCAGGTCTCCGGGGTCTGGCTCTCACCTGGTAGAAGATGTGGAAGCTTCTCTCTCCCGGGTTCCTCGTAACCACGCGAGATTTTTCCAGCAGGAAGTTGGAGATTTTCCCGCCATCTGGTTCACCGCCGGAGCTGAACTGAATCTCAAAGTATTTCCCCTGCAGGAGGAGGAGTGCAGCGTTTAAACACACACACACACACACACACACACACACACACACACACACACACACACACACACGTTCACCAACAAAACCATCTGCTTGATGTGGAAGCGGACCTGTGTGCATTTTTGTCTAGAATGCCCCCCCTCCCCCATTCACAGTGTTCTAGAGTACTCCCCCCACTTCACACTCATCCTGTTCTAGATTTTGTTCTAGAATGTTCTCTCCATTTCACCCTGTTCTAGATGCTCTTCTTTATTCATACTGTTCTAGAACGTTCTCTCCATTTCTCACTGTTCTTGTGCTAGAACATTCACCTGTGTCCACACCGTAGACAGAGACATAGAACACACTACTATAGTTTGGAACGTCATGTTCTCCCACATCACCAATAGGGCATAGGTTCACCAATTTGTCCGCCCCCCCATTTATTTCCCTAGAACGTTCTCCTTCATTCACTCATTCTCAAGTTTCAGAATGCTTTCCCCATTAGTAGTGTTCTAGATTGTTCTATTACGCTGTTCTTTCCTATACTAATACTACCCTAGAATGTTCTCCTTGTTCACACTGAACTGGTGTTCTCTCTATTCATGCCGTTCTAGAATGTTTTCCTCCATTTACACTGTTCTAGAATGTTTTCTCACTGTTTTAGTGTTCTTTCCATTTTAAAATAATCTAGAATGTTCTTCTCCAATCAAATTGTTCTAGAGTGTTCCCCTATTCTTGCAAGTCTATGCCATTCCAGAATGTTCTCCTTCATTCATACTGTTCTAAAAAGGTTCTATCACTGTTGTAGTGTTCTTTCCTTTTCATACTGTTCTAGATTGTTCTTCTTCATTCATACTGTTCATAGTGTTCACCCATTCTTGCAAGTCTATGCCGTTCCGAAATGTTCTTCTTTATTCATACTGTTCTAAACATGTTCTCTCACTGTTTAAGTGTTTTCATTTTAATACGGTTCTAGATTGTTCTTCTCCATTCATACTGTTCTAAAAATGTTCTCTCACAGTGTTAGTGTTATTTTCTTTTCATACTGTTCTAGAATGTTTTTCACCAATCAAATTGTTCAAGAGTGTTCTCCCATTCTCGCAAGTCTATGCCATTCCAGAATGTTCTCCTTCATTCATATTGTTCTAGAATGTTCTCTGTATTCCACACTGTTCTAAAACGTCTTTCTCCATTGAAATGGTTCTGGAGTTTTGCTCTATTCATTCTATTCCAGAATGTTCTCCTCTGTTCCCACTGTTCTAGAACGTTACACTACAGTTCTTACTGTTCTACAGTCTTCTTCACATTTCACACTGTTCTAAAATGTTCTCCATTCATGTACTTCTAAACTGTTCTCCCCATTTCATAATTTCCTAATGTTCTAAAATCTAAGCTGCTCTAAAACATTGTACTACGTTCTCCCTTATTCACAATGTTCTAGATTGTTCCCCCATCTGGTTGGTGAATTGGTGAATGCTGAGCTAGTGTACTGGCCTTGAGGTTGCCCCGGTTCCGGCACAGCATGCACAAGGTTCTCAAACACTGTTTGGGCTTTAAACATGCCACCAATGTGGCCACTCCCCCTCCACAGCAGAACTACACCAAAACAAGGCTGACCCCACAGAGGCTGTGGGAAACCACAACTGTTCTGGTGTAACATGCACTATATTGACAAAAGTATTGGGACACACCTTTTAAATCAGTGAATCCAGGTGTCTTAATCAGTCCCATTGCCACAGGTGTATAAAATCAAGTCCCTAGCCCTGCAGTCTGCCTTTCTTCCACACATCAGTGAAAGAACGGGAGGTTCTGAAGAGCTCAATGAACTCCAGCGTGGTTCTGTATGTAATAGGAGACACCGCTGCACCAACAACAACAAGTCAGCTGGTGAAATTTAGATCTTCCCTCCTAGATCTTCCTCCATCAGCTGTGAGTGGTGTTATTATTGAACAGTGGAAGAGTTTAGGAGGAACAGCTCACAGAGAGCAGCTCAGTGTCCACAGAGTGTCTGTCAGACCACGTAAAGTTACAGAGCGGGGTCAGGGCCGAGTGCTGAGCTCAGAGCAGAGTGCAGAAAAGCCTCCAACTGACTCAGTAACTGCAGCAGAGCTCCAGACCTGCTGCTGCTGCTGGTAGAGCTTAGAGCAAAGGAGGACCAGCTCCATATTAATACAGCCTATGGGTTTAGAATGGAGTGTCACAAAAGCTTTCCCAATACTCCTCAGGCAGCACACATGTACACTGATCCACCTCTATGGAGTCTCTATGGCTTTACAGTAACGGGCTGTATTCCTCTCCTCGTCTTTCAGTATACAGTAAATACCCCCTGGCAGAGTGACGTCTACCCATGCTCATATATCACACTGGCCTCTGGAGACTCATCCTGGATTCACTTTCTCCTTCTTGCCCTTCCTTTGTTCTACCCCTCAGCTTTCACCAGGCCTGGCTTCAGGATCACAACGCAGCCAGAAGGCGACAAGCATAGCTAATAACATAACTTCTAATGAGCTCTCAGCTCTCTCTTCTCTACTTCCACTGCACTCAAGTTCTCTCCCATTTCTCTCTCTTTCACTCCATCTGTGCCTCTCTCCCACTCTCTCTCTCCCTCTCTTCTTTGTTTTCGCTGGAAGTTCCTCCTGTTTTCTTTGGTCCCTAAAGTAGCTCTGGAAGCTGCTCAGCAATATGCAGAGGATGAGATCCGGTGGACCGCATGACTTGGGGCGTCCTATTTCTCCAGAAAGCAAAGCCCTGGCAAGTAGTGGAGCTGGTGCTTACGAATCGGCTGGAGTTGTTGTTCCTCAGCGTCTTGGCGTTTCCGAAAGCCTCCAGGAGAGGGTTGGACTGCAGGATGATGTCTTTGACATGCTGTGGAGAGAGAATTGGGAGAGAGAGAGGGGCAATGATGAGAAAAAGGTGTAATTGCATAAGACCTGTATGCACAGTTCAGTACAGTCTGCATATTTTGCACGTTTGCTTAATACCTTAATACCTTACTGCTCCATATTAATATAATATATATTAATATGTGTGTGTAATATATATATATATATATATATATATATATATATATATATATATATATATATATATATATATATACACACACACACACACACACACACACACACCTAGTTTACACATTATTATTTATTATTCATATATAGTATATTCATATGGAGCATATAAATTACCCCATATCATGACAAGGTATATATATATATATATATATATATATATATATATATATATATATATATATACACACACATATATATACATACACACACACTTTCCTGCGTTCCTACCCCAAAATAAAATAAGAAACATGTATATATCTTATCTCAGTGTTGTTGGACAAAACCTCACACCTCTGCAGTGGTAACTTTACAGGACAATGAAGATTATTCTTATATTTAATGTATAATATTTACACACACACACAAATGACAAAGATTCCCATTTTGTTGGACCTGCAGCTCAGTTGTTCTTGGTTGTCCTACAAAATCCTCAGGACATTTCTGTACTAAAAATGTATGAAAACATGAACAAATGCACACACACACACACACACACACACACACACACACACACACACATTCCAAGCAGATCTGTTGCCTGGATTGCATTATCTGTGTTAAACCATCTGCAGATCAGGAGCACATGCACTTTGAATCAGCATTTTGAAAGCAGACAGTAGTTACACCTCTTTCACTATGCCTAGACTTTGCATGGTAACATTTCTGAGAGGCCAGTAAACTCACTGAACTGCCCTGTTAAAAAGGCCCAGACCAAAAATCTAGAGATTAAACTGTAGGTCAGAATCCTATTTACTTCAGACTTAACACTCACTCACTAACCAGCTTCATTTATCAAACTGTACCTTAAATGAACGTGGAAGATTACTTGGTTACAAACAATGGCCTTAGTAACGTTATTATGTTAGCTATAGGGACAAATGTATTGGGACACCTCATTTATTATTTCTTCTGAAATCAGTGGTATTCTAGTAGATTGTGGAGGAGCATTGTTGTGAGGATTTGATTGCATTCAACAACAACAGTGTTAGTGACATTTACATTTTACATTTAAGGCTTTTAGCAGATGTGCTTTGCTATTTACCCAAGAAAAACCTCAGCTAGTTAGAATAGACTAATAGTTCAAAGATACCTCTACACACAGTGAGGTCAAGATGTTGGATAATCATCACCCCACCTCATCATCCCCAACTCCCTAACTCATCCTAAAAATACTGGATGGAGCTCCACCATCATTCCAGGGAACACAGCTCAATGCTGGGGGCTTGATACCCCTCTAGCCCACACCTGGCATTAGGCAGCATGGAGCCAGTAGGTTCATGATGTTGATCTGCTCCAGAAAGTCCTATTCTATTGTCAGTACTTCTCTACTGAAACTAGACATCCTGTGTGTGTACAGTTGCACATCCGTATTAACTTAAAGTAGCCGAATGCATTCAATAGAAGAGGTGTCTACAAACATTTGGACGTATAGTGAATGTTAGGCAAGTATGTCATTATTTTTGCTTAGTGTCGCGGCTGAGAGGATGAGAAAAGTAGAGCTCTAAACGACGTAGAGAAGCTGTTAGAGATACTGACCCTATCACTGCTGGAGTGGGTGTAGTGTATCAGCAGAGGCAAATAAACAGGGGAACGGCAGAAAAGGGAGACGGTCATGTGACAACGACACAATGCGACATAAGAGAGAATGAACAAAGGCCGAGTAATACGAGCAGACTGAGCAGACCAGGCTTTTAACACACACTGTTCTGTTCATGGACACACCACAGAAATTCCAATGACACCCGTACACGTATATGACTGTACTGTACAACTGTACTTCAGAAAAACTACTGGGGAGAATGCTTAGCACAGCGGTTGCTTCTGTCCAGTTTCTGGACCTTGTTGGATTACATGAATTACAAAGCTTCATTCACATTCACATACAGGTTTTGGAAAGGCCATTCCAAAAACGTAATGATGCTAGCGAGCCCCATCCACCTCACAACCACACATGATGTGTGTTTGGGGTCACTGTCCTGTTGAAACTCCCAGTTGTGTCCATGTTTCAATGGTCTAGCCGATGGTTTGAGGCTAGGCTGAAGAATTCTGAGGTATACCTTCATTATTATTCCATCCACTTTGTGCAATGCTCTGGTAGCAAAACAGCCCTAGGGCATGAGACTACCACCACCATGCTTAACAGTTGGTGATGCCTCGGATAGCGGCAGACAACTCCTCGGACGTTGGTCTCCTCGGACGTGGTCACTGTGACCAATTTGAACTCTGTACGGTTCTCTAGATTAGAGCTTTTTTACACTAAACCAGTCACATTTAACCATTTTATTATTTCAGTTTTTAAGGTGTTTAAATAAATACAAGCTTTAAAAGAGCATGGGTTGAAAAAAAGCATTACATAAAGTTTTAGAGAGGCTCGAATCAGGAACTGTGTGTGTCCACGGCTGTGGAATCTCATGATCCATCTTAAGAGTCCAACAAACTGGAGGTCTGGAGCGGTAAACTCTATGGAAGTGAGGAGCAGGCTTTGGAGGGGGCAGAAGTGAGGACAGATGGTTGAGTGATGCGGGGCGTTTTTGGGGCAAATCGAGATGATAAAAAGATGAAAGGACAGAAATATGGCAGTTGAGAAGGGGACTATATGTATATCCCTGCTATCTAATGAAAAACATGTATCTCCACTTATGTCTGGTTTAAGTTTTCTCCATTGTTTGAACCCTGTAGCTGCTCTGTACACTGTGTAAATAAATCTGGACCAATAGAAATGCCCCTAAGTTACTCAAATGCTCTAAACTATTTTAGGTAAAGTCACCATTTTGGAGATACAGGTTTTTCATTGGACAGCAACGATTTGTAGCACATGTATGTAGCACAGTGGAAAGGTCTGATGTCCAAATACCCTGACCATGGGTACATTCACCTCCCACTGTAAGAGGCATTTGTGTTACAGGTCAATGTTTACAAAAACTGTCCTATCTGATTTAGCTATGCAAAAAAATAAAAAATTGACGATAGTCATTTCTACAGTCTAATTCTGTCTTACTGCAATGTATATAGAAATGACAGTATTATGTCTTATATCAGTTATCATTATCGGCTCAGAAACTCCATATTTACCTTTATTTACAACTTTCTGAGCAAAACGTCCAAACACATCATAGTGTTTCAGACTCACCTGTACTCTGGGCCCTCCTCCTGATACTCTGGAGATGTAGCTCATAATGTACTTGGCTGCAACAGTCTTTCCAGCACCGCTCTCACCACTGTAAGACAGAAAAACACTGGGTCAGGATCGTCCATCACATAAAACCCTGGCACGGTGAGTTAGTATCTGCCACTATGGACATGCTGGGTCAGTGATGCAGGTACAAACAAATGGGGCATACTGCTCTGGACTAACCTGTCCACGTTTGTGCCCAGTTAACAAGGTTCTGAGTGTAAACAGAAAAATCACTGTTTACACTGAGTGTTAAAGGAATACTACAGCATTTATCAATCTAATGGCATCAGCAATTGGCTTCAATTGGATCTGTTATAAGGATAGATTTAATAATCTACAGGGAAATGCATTAAAATGACTGTCTATGCAAAACAGATGTGGCAGATAAAGACTCTGGATAATTTCTTATTTTTAATTTACTATGAAAATTCATTAATCTTAAATAAAATATATCAGTGGAATCAGTTCACTTTAAAAAGTACCCGAGAAATTAGAGATATTAGATATATTGACTACTTTCAAGATGCGTTCCTCTGTGAAGACATTAATTTACAGCAAATACAGCAAAGTTCTTTAAGGCTCACAAACAGCTGTTAACATAAATCTGCCTGTAGCTCCTTCCCAAACAACCAGCCTTTTAGCACAGTTTCCTTCATAATGCAGAAAACCACTGAACAAACACAAAGGGAGGCTCTAATTTACAGCACAGCTCAGATCTTTCCAAAGCTCTACAGAAGATCAGGGAGGCTTAAGTGAAACAGGCCTTTGATTCTTATCCTCAATTAAGAGAAATGAAGTGGGCTGGGCCTGTAAGGAGCTAAAGGGAGCATTTCTTTAATTGAGTGCATATGGCTCTCGGGCTGCGCTGAGACATTACAGAGACCTTTATAAGAGATTACAGTGAACGTTGATTGTTGGACATTCTTAGACTGAGTGAGTGTGTGTCTCTTTATACTGTGACACTTCCATACAGATTAATCCCTTTACTTCGGTCATAAGGGTGCAGAACTACAGGGACAGACCTTGTCTACTTATGCGCTATTGTAAAAGGCAGCTAGACTAGAAAGACATCCAATAAGCCCAATTTTTTCTTACACCTCAAGCTCAATGGCATTCCCTTTTACTACTGCTGCTCACTCAAGCAGCGATATCTAGAACCATGATACCAATTTGATCTGATTCTATAAGATATTACAGAATTATAGAGCAAGTACAGAGAAGTTGGTCACAGGATAACAGTTTATACGGTCAGAATGAAGGGTACAGGGAAGGTTTAGTCTACTAAGGTTCATACAATGTAAACGTATACTTAAATGTTCAGCATGGCTCTAAAGGTTATTTTTGTACACTGTTCATTTTTCTTTCTTCAATTTTCAGTCAATTTCAATTCAAACCCAATAGCAAGCACCCCCCTATAGCCCAATTTCTTACACCACAAGCTCAATGCCATTCCCTTTCACTACCTGTTTGCTCACTCAAGTATCCCACAGTGCTTCCAGCGTTGGACCTCATCATCACTGAGGCTCAGCACGTTTAGAGAAGAACACTAGCTGCCAGTTCTGTTGCATCAGCAATCAGACGGCCACACTGGCTAGTATTCCGCTGAATAGTGGGGGGAGTACAAGGGCAGTTATACGCTCTGGGACTCCCAGGCAATCTCCAGGTAATAGAGCCAACACCTAGACGGCTGGACCACTTGTGAGCCTTTTCAAAGGTTCTTTAATAAAGGCAATATTTCTATATACACACACACACATACACACAATATGGACAAAAGTATTGGGACATCTGCTCATTCATTGCTACTTCCAACTGCATGACTGTATTAAGTTATGCTTATTTTATTGATTATTATATTATGGTTATGAATATGTTGCACACCTGAGCAGTACATCAGTTTAGGTGGTTCGGTGACTTTGATCAATAATGACTGCATCCAGCTACTTTAAGTTGCACACACATAGCTGGTCTAGCCCCGGTAGAAACGTACTGTCAGTAAAATAGGACTAATGCCAGGCGTGGGCTAGAGGGGTATAAAGCCCACCCCCACGCATTGAGCTGTGGAGCAGTGGAAGAACTGTGTTCTCTGGAATGATGGATGGTGATAAAGTGATGAGGTGGGCTCTCTAATGCTCAAGTTATCACATCAATGCTCCAAAATTGAGGAGAAAGCCTTCCCTTACTCCAAAAAAAACCGAGACAACAAAACGTCAATGCCTTTGATTTCGGAAGAAGCGATGAATAAGCAGGCGTCCCAATACTTTTGTCCATATTGTGTATGTGTGTGTGTTCTGATCAGAGGAGGACGGGTCGGGTCCCTCTTGTGAGTCTTGTTCCTCCCAAGGTTTCTTCCTCCAGCTCTGAGGGGGTTTCTCCTGCCACTGTGGCTGTTGGCCTCAGCTTTTCATGTCTTCTTGTGTTGTTGAGTTCGTGTCTTTTACTAATTACTGATTGTGTGAAGCTGCGTTGTGACAACACCAGTTGTAAAAAGCTATACAAATAAATTTGGAGGTTTTCTAAAGTGCCTCTATTAAAAGCAGCTCAATGCTTTACTTAATACTCTACTAAATAGCAGCTCTTGGGAAAGTCACAGTGGTTTACTACTCATGAGATTCTGCAGAAACGCTGTAAGGTGATGCTGCAGCACTTAATCCGTTTCAGTCACCCTGGCATCATTTCCGTCCTCCTTGCTTCGCTCCACCGTCTGCTGTCTCCGCGCCTCTGCCCTTTGAGTTTGGCAGCGCCTCGTGCATTTAGGCTTGTGTGGTTTGGCAGCGCATGACAGCAGAATCAGGTTTGTTTTTATATTTCGCTTGTAATCATGTCTGTAATGCCTTTTTGAGCGGGCGCAGCTGCGGGCCGTCAGGGGAAGCCAGAGGAAGCAGTCAGAAAGCCGTGACGTTACACAACAGTAACTCTATACACACGTACACACACTTCAGCCAGATCCCTCTGGAGGAGCCTTTCTCCACTGTATCGCGCCTGTACTCACACTGCTTATGGACGCTGCTTCAGAGCACTGCTCAGCCATAACATTAAAACCACCTGCCTAGTCTAATGTAGGTGGCCGTCATGCTGACAAAACAGCTCTGACCCGACGAGGCGTTGATTGCACAAGACCTCTAGAGGTGTCCTGTGGTAGCTGGCCCTGTATGTCCAACAACCCACGAGACATGCCTGATGTTTTGGAGATGTTCTGACCAAGTCGTCTAGCCATTGGTCTTGTTAAAGTGGCTCAGACTGACCATACACTGACCTGGTTGACCTCTATAATGTTTTGGCTGATCGCTGCATCGTGGCTACTCTGTGGGCAGATCTACATACACAAAAAAACACTTCATGTCCAAATGTTTGCGGACACCTCTTCTAATGAATGCATTCAGCTTCTTTAAGTTGCACCCATTGCTGAAACAGATGTGCCAATGCACACACACAGCTTGTCTAGCCCCTGTAGAGAAGTACTGCCAAAATAAAGCTAGGCGTGGGCTAGAGAGGTATAAAGACCCCCAGCATTGAGCTGTGGAGCTGTGGAGCAGTGGAGCGGTGTTCTTTGGAATGATGGATGGTGGTGCTCCATCCAGTACTTTTTGGATGAGCTGGGGAGTTGCGGATGGGGTGGGGTGAAGATCATCACCACCATCATCATCATCATCATCATCATTAACATCCTGGACAGTAGAGACAGTTACTCCAACAAAAGCAAGAACAAGGAGTGAGCAGTGTCCCAATACTTTTGTCCATTTAGTGAAGGTTAGATAGGATAGTAGGGTTAAAGAAGCAGTCTGTGAGTAATAAGGTCTCGGGCAGTCTTGTTAACTCTGCTGTTCAACTCAGTTCACACCAAAAGGCTGGAGCTTCAGTCTGGGCCTATTTTTATCACTGTTCTAGGAGGCGTTCCCCATTGTATAGTGTAATTACACAGCTAAACACACTGTTAAACTTCCCACATGGATTTATTGGCCAAATATGGGCACGGAGAGAAAGAGAGACGATGCCAGGGCTGCTGGTGCTTCCTGTGAACCCCCTCAGCCTCGGTACGGTTGCTGTGATAAGACTGATTACCTCTCAGCCAAAACATCGACCCAGCAGAGAAGAGGACAATGTCCACTTCTGTAGTCATTAAACTAAACTGTATGTCCAGACTGGCCTTTTCTGGCAGAGTTCACATGATGGACTGACTGATAAAGAGGTGATGAGGTGACACCAGTTCTCTGGGAATTCTCTCTATTCTCTTTCTGTCGTTTGCCTCCTCCGGCGGGTGCTAATTTCCTCTCTAAATGGCTTCCTCTGTGTGAAGAGAGAGAGAGACTGTTTTAATGAAACAGATTCCCCAGCTTCCGTCACCATTGTGTTCACGGAACAATGGGATCTATCCC
Source organism: Salminus brasiliensis (assembly GCF_030463535.1). Lineage (NCBI taxonomy): Eukaryota > Metazoa > Chordata > Actinopteri > Characiformes > Bryconidae > Salminus > Salminus brasiliensis. The sequence continues at coordinate 24,066,434 of NC_132902.1, forward strand.
ACAGTTCGGCAATGTGAGTAAGTATTATGGAGCTCTTCACAACAGCATGTGGAGGAAGGAGCCACGGGCCTAACCAAAATAGAGAGAGAGCTCCACAGAGAATCTGCCCTTACCATAAACTGTACCATAAAGTAAAGGTGCACGTATTTATCACTGCACTATATACATGTTACCCATCTGTGGTAGCATGGTACCCGAGCCCGGGTATCGAACCCACAACCCTGTCATCAATAGCTCCGGAGCTCTAACCGCTGAGCACCACTGCTGGGACCTAATCTTGTAACTCAAGTTAAGGGAGCAGTTAATGTAACTCATTGGCCACGAAGTGGACTCAAGGTCCAGATTTGAGACCTCTAGTATAAACAAATGGGCAACTTTGTAACTTTACAAAAACACTACATGTCCAAATGTTTGTGGACACCTTCTGATTAATGCATTCAGCTACTTTAAATGCTAAACAGGATAAGCTCTTTAAAGAAAAAAATAAATAATTTTGAATGAGCAGGTGTCCCAATACTTTTGTCCATATAGTATTATAGTATTGGTCAGGTGTAAACACATCCAGGACGAATTGGGATCAGATTGTCGTATCCGGATACCATCCGGCAAAGTTGTAAATTTGTCTGTTGAGAACATTAACATGAGTAATTATTAAATATTATGGATGTTATGGTTACAATTTCATTTTCTGATGGAGCCGTTATGAGAAAGTGAGAACCATCTATTGTTCCACTGCATTGTGGAACCCCCACCGTTCATGGATGGCTCGGAGTGGTCCACTGGACTAAGACTAAGGTTCGAATCCCAGGTCATGCTGCTTGCCATCAGCATCCAGAGGTAGAGAGAGCACAGTTGGGTGGGTTGATGCCATTCTCTCCCCACATCACTCCCAGCATGCTGTTGAGGACAGCACAGGCATCTGTCAGCTTTTGTATCAGAGCTGGGGAGCCACACTGCTGTCTGAAGTGCTGTTAGACCGGCTTGTCTTTATTAAGGGGGCACTGGGGGAGCTTACATGAATGGGAATTGGGTAATTGGCCTTGATAAAAAAAAGGTGAAATGGATTAAATTAGAAATAAATTATATTAAACGGAAATGATGCATGTGTTGATGAGCCTCTTACACTGGAATCAGATCTCATCTGTTCACACTGGAGATGCATTTTAGCAATTAAGCATATCCAGCCTATCCAGCTATGGACTGTATACGAGACGTCATGGCCACTGCTACAGAAATGAGACTGAGAGCAAGGGATAAACTAAGTAAGTAGGCTGGACTATGAAAGAGAGATGGAGATGAAAGACTGGAAAAATGAACATATCAGCAGTTTAATCTCAACTGCAGGAACAATCGGAGGTCCATTGTACTAAATTACTATGGGTAAAGGCATTTATTGATGAGTGGTTGGTTTATTGGTGCAAGAGAGGCACTTATCTCCATTGATTTAGCACTGGATATTTGAGGGAAGGGCCTGTTTAGGGTTTTAAAAGGGCACTTTTGTGGGACTATTCAAATCCACAGTTTCTAATAAACAACCAAATCAATCAATTTGCATTGCTCACCGGTAGATGATAACAGTCAGCCACAACAGCCTGCCTGCTCGAATGCATTACAAAAAAAAGAGACTGTGGTCAGAACATAGGTGAACTGAAGCACTGGGAGAAAGGACCATTACCAACAGCGGTGGAACGGCTCATTTCACGATGGCCATCTTTAATAATATAATGGTCCGGGAAAAGCTGACCACACACTGCCTGAGCAGCAATTTCATGGAGGGCTTTGTTTGCTAATCTGGTTCATCATGATTCCACTTCCAGTCCCTTTATGTGGTCCAACTGTGCTGGCAGTAGCTCGCTGGGTAAACAAACGAGAGGAAAAATGCTGAACGAGGAGCCATTCGCCATGAGGTAAGCAATACGGTCACCGGCCTGGCCTCAGGTGACCAGCAGGCCCACACACACACGCCCAGTCAGGAGCATACGTCTTTACCTCCTAGGCCATAATGTCACTGTGAGGAATCATTATTAGAATCAGCTGCAGATGATCAGAACATGGTTGGAGAGGATTATTCTGGAGGAGTCTGTCTTAATTAAGGGGTTGAAGTGAGGGGTGAAGATCATTATGGCCAGATCCAAAGATCTGAGCTCTCTGAGGCCTTCAGAAAGACGGTTGTAGATGCAGAGGAGTCTGGGAAGGGGTTAAAAAGATCTAAGAACTATTCGAGATCAGTCGTATCACTGTCCACTAAATCATTTACAAGTGGAACAGCTGACCAACATGGCAAGAGCAGGCCGTCCTAGCAAGTTCAGCCCAAGAGCAGAACCACAAGATGAGTAAAGAAGTCTCTAACAATGCTAAAAGGTCATTACGGGACTTACAGGTAGATCTTGCTACAGAATCTACCAACAGAAAGAGCCCAAACCACATAAATTTTTTATGGAATTAAATATTTTTATATTGACGTCCATTGAAAGTTAAGAAGGCCTCTTCATTTTCTTGTAAAGCTGCTATTTTGTCTTAGAAATTGTTAAAAATATAATAGTTCATGGTCAATAGTTCAAATGTTTCACTAAACCTACATAGTAAAATAAATCAACGTACACCTGTAGATTTAACAAATGCCCCATTTGTAAGCTACAATCCAATACAATGCTACTTGTGACTGGTTAAAGGCTTAATTTGCGTATTACAGCTTTCTGAGATTTCAGTACTGCGAAGGCCAAAACCCCAATAACTGAGCAAACAATATATAATCCAGATCTACCTCCTACCTGTTCTCTCTCTATGGGGAGACTGGGTCACATGACCACAAACCACCGAGTTCACCTATGCCCTAGTGAAACACAACCGCTAAAGCTCCATGACAACTGTGTCTACAGAAGATAGCCTGTCCCAATACACACACACACACACACACACACTTCTTGTTTACAGTGGCACTAGGCTCTGAGTGGGCGCTGCAGGTGAACTTCCAGTGCTGAGGAGGCAGGAGAAGCAGGAAGCTGGAATACATAGCTGGTGTGCTTTGTTTTCTTTCTACAGGCCGCAGAAAATATGCAAATGCCCTTCTAAAAAACTGAGGAGTCGCAGAAAAATGATGCTGAATGGATGAGAGAGGCTGGATGCATCATTTTTTTGGCATTTGAAAATACACAAATGGCTATTTTTCACTATAAAACTCAATATAAATTAAGGATTTGAGTAAAATATCCAATTCTGCATTTACTCACTAATACTGCAAGTTAAATTGCAATTATTAGATATGAAGCTTTTGACCAACCAGACCAGAATATCATAGGTGCCATGCAAAAACCTGCACAAATCTCAAAATGGCAACTTTACAGGAGAAGATGATAACCGTCCACTCAAATAAAATAACCTAAATTAAGTAGAGTATAAAATCTATGGAGATAAAAACAAATATGAGAATAAATAAGATTAAAAATAGCAATAAATAAATAAATAAAAGGATGTCAGTGTAAAACAATTTTATTCCATGTAATTATTGAGCACTGCTATTGGTTCATTTATTCTGAGATTTTTTACATAATTGACAACAACTGACAACCGACACACATCAAAAAGTAAAAACCATACAAAATAGAGATACAAAGCGTTTGCATTTTGCATAACTATCCACATTTTCTTATTTATCTTAAGGTTTGAACATTGAATATAGTGAACCAGACTGCCAGCTGTGGTGGTATCGTCATACTGCATGGGGTTGGTTGATGGTTGATTTATCTAACTAGTTGCAAGCTCTGTGTCACTTGTAAAGTGAATTACCCCACTTATGACTGTTGATATGACTGTTGATAATGTAGGCTATAATTATAATTTCTATACTTCAATTCTGACATTTTTACAAATTCATACAATTGACCATTCTGCCTAACTTAGGACTTAAATCTCCTAGACCTAACCTACAGTAAATGCTACTGTATTCCCTTTTTTTTTACCATTTCATAACTACAAAGTTTGACCATACGCATTTTACATTAACCCCTTGAACCACAGGGGTTTAATTCAAGTATTTAATCCTAATACAGAAAAGTATTTAGAAGTTTTTAGCCACTATTATATTTAATAAGTATTGTGGAGTCCCACAGGGTTGCATTTTAGGGCCTATGAAATTGCTGTTGATTATGACAGTAATGTAGTTATGAGGGTCTAAGGAGTTAAAGAAAACTGTACTGCTAAATTTCTACCAGGTGGAGTGACTGACAAAAAGAGCAGACTGGCAGAAAACACTCCACTCAGCTGGTCCTGAAACCTCCAGCCAGCATCCAAACAGCCTGTTAAAGTGGCTGGGCTAGTTCAGCCTGTTCCCTTCCCATCTATTAAGCACAAGTCATCATCTGCCCATTCCAATCCCTGACATGAGGTGAAGTCTGCTGCTCCCTCCCACGGACACCACATTACCCTCAGCCACGTGTGCATTACTGTCATAGCTGCATGCCCATCACGGCCAACACCCTTCCAAACAGAGAGAAAAAAAATGTGCCCAACAAGGTGGAACGATCTAATCTATTTGCATACCTGATGATGACGCACTGGTTTTCACGGTCGATCATCATGTTTCTGTACATGTTGTCTGCCAGAGCGTAGATATGGGGAGGGTTTTCATACTGAGCCTGAGAAACAGAGAGAGAGAGAGAGACAGTGTGATTAGACTGCATGTATTGTGTATTTATAAGTATAGCAGTTAGTACTTTATGTTTAGACCACAAACAGAGCTAAACTATCAACATACAGATCAGAAATGGCACAATAACACTTTGTCTTCTATATTATAACTGATATTATATTCTAAGAATTAATTTACTACATTATTCTTGTCTTCTTTGAATTCCTCTTATAATATCCAAACGGTTCATGTACTAAAAACAGTCAAATTGTAGTTTTCATCTTATTTAATCTTATTAAGAATTAAACTTCATCTATAAATGAAACTTCAACTTTTTGCTCACGTAAAATTTTGAATAAATTAAAAATTTAAAAATTTAAATTAGGAGAAAAAAGCATACATATATAGTCTTGTGCAAAAGTTAAAAGGGTACTGCAGGTGAAATTATGTGTTTTTAAATTTTCTGACAGTAAAAAGTCAAATATGGCATGTTTATATACGCAATTATTGTGCACTATTATATTTGTTTACTAAATGTAACACATCAAAACCTAAAACTTATTCCCCTCAACATAACAACATGTAGCATAACTTAAAAAAAGAAGTTTTTTCCCCAGCGTTAGTTTTAGCGTATAAACTGCAGCAGTGTATTAAACTGTGCTGAGGTATGTTGTCTGTAGATTCTTTTTTCATTTGTTTTCAATATAAAAAAAATCAACAAAGAAATGCAAACTTGTGCATTTGCCTGTATTTAAATATCTGCTGCTCGGCTTGGCTGCTCTGTGCTTTTCCTCATTCTAAAAACAACCCTCCTCATAACTTCGGTGTGAACGGGTGGAGCTAAACTGCTGTAGGCTGAATAAACAGACATATATGGGAATGTGTGTGTGTGTGTGTGTGTGTGTGTGTGTGTGTGTGTTATTTTTTTTTGGTGACATCACAAAAACAGTGAACTGAAATGAGGTCAGTTTTGCTGCTTAGTGCATATATACTATATACAACTGTTTTACCACCTGAGCAAGATTTGTAAGCGCTGGTATTTACGGAATGTGAGGTGAAACTAGTATATCTGCCCTTTAATAACCTCAAATAATCTCCTCCCTCCTCCTTTAATGCACAGCATTTACACACGTAATAACAACTCCAACACATAGTAGCCGGCTATTTGTTGTGCTTATATTGATCTTAGACTAAATTGCAGTGGTTACTGCTGTCATTACGTGACCTACTTCACTTTTTCAGCAAATTCCTGTGATTTCTCAGGTTACAGAAGTGAATCGGTGAATATTATTTTTGATTAATTGATTGATTGAAATGATAATTGATTATTATTTTTAGTACAAGGTTACAAAACAATGTTTTAATTTATATATATTGTATTAGAGCTTCTTTTTTAATCACTAAAAACGTTTTTTTTGGTTGACTCTCGACACTGGATATAGAATCAATATATATTATTGATTATTATTTTTAGAACAAGGTAACAAAACAATGTTTTTATTTATTCATTTATTTATTTATATTTTATTACTTTATTAATCACTAAAATCTTATATATATATATATATATATATATATATATATATATATATATATATATATATATATATATATATAGAGAGAGAGAGAGAGAGAGAATAATGAGTAGAGTCATAAGAGTAAACTCCACAGGCCTAGTCCATAGTCTGAAGCACCCACAGAAAGCCAGGCCAGCTCTCAGGCCAACAGCGTTTAAGAAGATTGTAAGGTGCAGTTCTGAGGAGATTCTGCCAGGTGACTTCCCTGCACAGGACAGGTCTGTGCCACATTCCTCTTGACGAAGAATGTGGTGAGTAAAAGGTTTCACGACACACCTAATTTCTCAAAACACCCTTTCTTCTGTGCCGAAAGAAAATCATTACGAGAGGGTGAAACGATCGGTTCCACCAGCTTGTAGCTGATGAAGCTGACGTTCTTGCTCTTTTACTGACAATTCAGAACCAAAACAGGGGTGTGTGAATAGGGTTTCTAGTAAGCACTGCATGCTCACTAGGCTGCAGTCATTACATAATGATAAACATTAGAAAGTGATGACATCCGGAATGACACAAGATCTTCCTGGTAGCTCCAGATCCTGTGTTATACTCACTGCTCCTTGGTACATCTCCACCTCCTTGTCCCCGAAGTAAGGCATCTGTTTGAAAGGGTTAACAGAGATGAGCACGGGCCCGATGTATGTCTGTGCACAGATGTCAAGGGTTAACAGGTCAACTGCTCAGGGTAACCCTATTCTACCGGTCATCGCACATTCTCACAAGTTAAACCTGAAATCCTAACAGTTTCCTACACATTCTGATCTTCTTCTCCAGAGCGACTTACAAAAGTGCTTTGCTATTTACCCAAGACAAACCTCAGCTAGTTAAAATAGACTAATAATTTAAAGATCCTCTAATCTTAGACTCTACTAAACACAAGTCAGTAAGGAGACCACTCTGCTATTCGTCCAAGTACTCTCAGAAGAGGAGGGTCTTCATTCTGGGTTTGAAAACAGCGAGCGTTGGACTCGAAGCTCGTTCCACCACTTCGGTGCAGGACAGAAAAAAGTCTGGACGCTCGTCTTCCGCGGATTTTGAGGGATGGCGGGTCGAGCCGAGCCGTACTTGAAGCTGGAAGGGCTCTTGGTGCGGATCGGCTTTTGACCATCGCCATCAAGTACAGAGGGGCTGGTCCTTTCTTGGTTTTGTAGGCCAGAATAACACCAAGTACCAGTCTAGTCTATCACATGGTGCTCCCAGTACTGGAGAGTGATCCAATGCACACTTGGAGGAGAACACAAACTTCCAAATCGGTCTAAAATCAGCTAACAGACGCCTGCACTGGCTAGGATTACAGTAATTGAGTAATTTAGGGAAAGGGAGGCCCAACCTTCCCACTCAGGCCAGTTACACTCTCTGGGACTCCTAACTACTGTGGATGGCTATGGCATTACTGGGGATCGCAACTGTGATATCCCTGTGACTGAGCTTGGTGACTTAGGAGCCCCCAGGACCTTTTCATAAGCATTTTTATATACAGATTGGGCTATTATTGTGCATTCCTATCATGAACAATTATATTGGCTTGAATGGAATTAAAATGAAAAATTCTTTTCTTTTTACTTTAGCATTTGCCTGTTGGCTGTGTTCAGGTTTTCAGCTTTTTACGAGTGGAATAATGCAAGACTAATAACGCAATAAGGCTGAAGGCTCATTTATGCTCCCTTTACATATGGAAATTAATATATCCATTGTAAATGATGCCCATAAACTGCTGGTTTGTCCCAGGTTAGTGTGGTTACAACTGTCTCAGGTTAGCATTGTTAGCAATACCAGTTGATAACATCGCATTATACAATATTTTGCGCTTCCAAACACCATGAAAACACGTCCACAGATAGAAGTTGGACAGTACTGTTTGTATGACTGATTTAATGAGACATAAATAGATAAGTTCTAATAAACCATAAAATACTACTGCTTTTATTACTGTTGCTGTGCAGTGCGGCCATCTTGGATTTTTAACTCTGAGGGCTGGTGAGGCTCTCCGGACGCTTCGAGTAGGAAATCCAACTTCTGGGGGCATTTCAGCTAACATTTCCTACTTGGAACTCGGAAAATCTGACATGCCAGTTCAAATGGAACGCATCATAACTATAAAGAAGATGAAAGAGGTGGTGTAAACACGGGGTAAACATTTGTAAACAGTTTCTTTTATGCCAGACTTTCTTCCTTGCCGTGTCCAACTATTGGCTACACTGCCTCCACGATCTCCAGTGGCACGGCTCTGCCCAATTTGTATCTGTAAGCTTTCAGAAAATGTGCACTAATACAGAATACTAAATAAATGCAAATATAAAGGCCCCGCCCATTACAGTATTTAACACAGATCATAAATAAGCCTTAGGAGTTTGAACAGTTAACCCTAGCATCTCTTTGGTGATGTCCACTAACATTAACTTGTTGTATTAAAATGGATCAGCATGCGGACTTGGAGCTTCTCGTGAGCTACTGTGTTTCTATCACTGCATAAAAGCTAGATCCATGCTGCCCTTATTGTTGGATGCACTGCAGCAGTTTCTGAGGGTTATATGTATAAAATGCTTGTTTTTGCAACAGAAAAATGACTGTAAATGAGCCAGAGTAGCCCCTAAGGGCTACCTTTTATCTGTAGCCCCTGGCCCTGCTTGATCACAGTAGGTCTGGGGATGCTAGGTGGATTACATGGTATAGATAGCTGCTTTCTGCAATGGACTTAAAGGGTTAAAATGACAGGAGCTTCAGGCAATCATTATACAATTGTAAGAAGAACCATCGCTTTCGTTTTCTGGCAAATGAACAATCTAAAAATGGGTCATCAGCTGATGACAACATGCGCTACGCAGTAGCAGGAGAACTTCTGGCTGATGGTCAGAGGCGTTCAAAGGCAGAGCTTTTTTTTTCCTTTCTCTCCTGCCGCCCCAGGAGGGGAGCGGTCGTTCAGGCCGAGTGAGAGATCGGAGCCGTTTGACTGCTGCTGCTCGGTGCAAATAAAGGAAGTATTGAGCTTGACTCATGCTGACCTCAGTCCCATATGCTGCTGACTGGAACACTGCAGCACTGTGGCTATTTTCTGACCACAATCACGGACTGATTTAAGGTTAAAGCTTAGAACGGCCCGAGCTTGCTAAGACACCACAATTCTAATAAGGCCAGAGAAGTTTATGACCGATGAGGTTTCCTCAAGAACTTTCAGCATTTTGTTCTGGAGGGTCAAACGAAGAGCCAATGGCTCCCACAATGTGAACACAGAGGAAGCCCCTGCCAAGCACACTGGTTTCATATTTTATATAGCACAGATATACGCCAGCGCTGCTTGGCTGAGGTCTGAAGCAGTCAACCTCCCAGTCGAGAAACCCAGATTTGATTAAAACAGTGCCTGGGATTGTGGGAAAACAACAGGGATCGCTTGCAAAAGTCTTAAGATAGCCGTCGGACCGCTGAGGCCCAAAGTACAGTGATCCAAGAAAATCCAACAAACAGTGTCACTTTAGCAAAAACCAATGGCTGCTGTGAGTGTTTGAACATTACTGATCCAATCAGTAGTATATCTCGAATAGGATAGTACACTATATGGGCAAAAGTATTGGGACACCTACACATTACACCTACAGAAGTTTTTTATGACCCCCCATTCTAAACCCATAGGCTGTATTAATATGGAGCCGGTCCTCCTTTACTCTAAGCTCTACCAGCAGCAGCAGCAGGTCTGGAGCTCTGCTGCAGTTATTGAGTCAGTTGGAGGCTTTTCTGCACTCTGCTCTGAGCTCAGCACTCGGCCCTGACCCCGCTCTGTAACTTTACGTGGTCTGACAGACACTCTGTGGACACTGAGCTGCTCTCTGTGAGCTGTTCCTCCTAAACTCTTCCACTGTTCAATAATAACACCACTCACAGCTGATGGAGGAAGATCTAGGAGGGAAGGTCTAAATTTCACCAGCTGACTTGTTGTAGTTGGTGCAGCGGTGTCTCCTATTACATACAGAACCACGCTGGAGTTCAGTGAGCTCTTCAGAACCTCCCATTCTTTCACTGATGTGTGGAAGAAAGGCAGACTGCAGGGCTAGGGGCTTGATTTTAGACACCTGTGGGAATGGGACTGATTGGAACACCAGATTTCAATAATCGAGAAAGTGTGTCCCAATACTTTTGTCCATATAGTGTATCATAAATGCGAGCACACAGCTCTGTGTGCACCATCTGGTTCTATTTTATTAAAATTACTGGCAGTTGGGCCTTGCATGCTTTAATCCACATTTCCTATATAGATACAATACCATCTAATTTCCCCATTGTATTCCTATTCATGACGTAACCCATGGCAACCATTAATGCGACATTAAAGACCAGTCTGCATTATGCTGGATTGGATCATTTAAAGACCTCAATTCATCAAAACACCCACAGCTTTCTAGGATATCAGTATTGCAAAGGGAAACGAGTATACCATGTACTCCCTCCTGGTCCTGAAGAGCTGCACTCCAGCACAGTTGGGCGATTTCCCTGCTCAAGGAACACAGCTGGTTCAGCTCATCTGCTACCTTTTAGTTTTAGAAAGCACCAAACTGAATATCCCTGGATTAGGTAGCCCTTACGTTTAGCATTTAGCTTTGTTGGATCAGTGCACCATGGGATTTCTCTTTCTAAAGCCGAGCCGAGTCAACCTAATCAAGATCCAATCTATACTGCGCTGGAAGCGGGCCAACACCACAGTCCAAGGAAAGGTACAGGAAACCATTCTTCATTTTAAACTCCCTAAATAACCCTTCCTAAATAAAGAAACGTCCTAAAGTGCAGCCAGCCAAAGCTGAGGAGGAGATCCGCACGCTCACACCGCCCTCGGCTAAGCTGTGAGAGATCATCAGCCAAGCTTCTGCTGAAATATTATGGACTTCTTACTGGACATTAAGCTACTGTGGGCTAATGGCTTTCACGTCTTTAATGGTTCACTGGAAGCTGAGTAAGTCCGATTTTCCCGTAAATTTCGAGTTTATCCCAGATGAGTAATGAGGAGGAATTCATATCAGGAGCTGCAGCGATAAAGGATACAAATATATAGTCGTCCATGTATCTCTTCTTGAGGTTTTCCACAATGGCATCCTCGTTGATTTTGGTGAGGAGCACCATATCGTCCACGCCGCTTTGCTTGACATTGTGGCTCTGCCAGTGGTACCGGTAGTGTCCCCGGCTTCCCTGTTACACACACACACACACACACACACACACACACACACACACACACACACACAAATAGAGTTTAAAGGTTAACACAGAACATTTGACAAACATTAAGTTCACCTTCAGATAAATGCTATGCTTTAGTAGCTGGGAGGTTAATGGCACAGGCGTTTGCATTGTCAAACACAGTAGTGAAGACTGTAGAGCCGCTTTTCATATCATCCAGGCGTACTGTTTGCAGACCATGTATATAAATAGTAGATTTGAAGATCTAAGAAGGTCACTGTTCACTGAAAAGAGTGACGCACCAGAAGTTTGAGCTGCTGTTTGGTGTATAAATAGTAAGTGTGTGACTTTGGTTGGAGGGGAAAATGCTCAGATGCTTGTTTACCACCCTGTAATTTATCATTTATATATATATATACACACTATCTAAAATAATATATATTATAAAATAAAATACATTTAGAACAAAGAAAAAATTGAGAAAAACGTGACATATATATATATATATATATATATATATATATATATAAATATTAAATTTAGAACAAAATTATATAAGATAAAAAAATATATAAAATATATATATGTAATTTTATTTTATAATATATATTATTTTATATAGTGTTTATTTATAGAGTGTTTATTCATACACAAACTGTTGCAACGGTAACAACTGCAAGTTCCCTCCTGGGATCAATAAAGTATTTCTGATTCTGATTCTGTTATTTTGCTTCCGAATGAAACCCGGTCATGATGGGAAAGAAAATTGGGGGGAAAAGAAAGACAGACAAGCTCTGCTTTTATTGGCTGGTTTACATCTTCATAAAGGCTCACTGCAGCATAGCCAATCCTAGCCTAGCCTTGCTTGGCTTGGCTTTTAAGACTACGTCCAGTTGGCACGGTGTGCTCTTCGCCAGCTGAAAAAAAAGTAGTAGAGTCTGGTAGCTTTAGCATAGCATAGCCTTGCTAGATCTGTACCATCCTGGCTGTACCACCTGTCTAACTTCGTCTGCTTCCCCGGCTTCCACTTCCATATTCTCTCGAAGTGGTCGTTGCTTTTTAGGCCTGTGATGTAACGGTTTTGGGGTTTTGGAATTGGCCTGTTTTCCAGCTCAGTTTCGGTTCTACCAGATCGTCACAGTCATGCCAAACTCTCATTATTCAACTAGGTCAAAGAAAACTGCAGTTTTACATTGTGTACAGGTTACAACAGCAACAAGTCACGGTTCACCTTTAGCACCACTGTGTTCCTGCTCAAGGTCAACTTCCAGAACTTCCCAGTAACTCCAGAATAATTGACAGTAGATACTGAATGACAAGCCTTAGACTAAATAACTGACTAATAAACCTCGGGTCCAGGGCATAACTTAACTCACGCCTCACAATAAAGGCTCGTGGCCTGACCCTGATGCTGGTCCAAGCGTGAAAACTGTCCAGTCAGTGAAGTGACCACATCCAGTTTACAAACCGATGCATTTTTAACACCGCCTGTGTTCTCTCACCACAGCAGATGTTGAGTTTGTTTTCTTTGAACCGGTGAAAAGTGCAAGATCAGGCGTCTCGCAAAAAAAATAAAAAATAAAAAAAAATGTTCCCCGTGCTCTGCAAATACTTCTTTTGATGCTGGGCTTTCTCAGATCTTCCCCTAATCCCCCCTCTCCTCCTCCCCTCTCCCGGTTCTGACTCTGCAGAGGATGCATCTCAGTGGGTCATTCATCACAGGCTGTGAGTCAGACTCATCTGGCTACTGTTCGAGGTCAAAACGTACCATGAGTAATTTTTCTCTAGAGACGCTCAGAGAGTCACTCGCAGCTCAGAACAGTGCCTGATTAGAAAAAGTGCTCGACCCATACCAAAGTCCAGTCACTGATGCACTATATGTCCATATACTTGTGGACATCCCTTCTAATGAACGCATTCAGCTACTTTAAGTTGCACCCATTGCTGATGCAGATGTGCAAATGCACACACACAGCTTGTCTAGCCCCTCTAGAGAAGTACTGCCAATAGAATAGGACTCTCTGGAGCAGATAAATGAACATGAATCTATTGGCACCATGCTGCCTAATGCCAGGCGTGGGCTAGAGGGGTATAAAGCCCCCAGCATTGAGGAGCTGTGGAGCAGTGGAAGAACTGTGTTTTCTGGAATGAAGGATGGTGGAGCTCCATCCAATACTTTTGGGATGAGTTTGGGAGTTGGGAATGATGAGGTGTGGTGGTGATCCTCATCCAACATCCTGACCTCACTACTGCTCTTGTTGCTGAATGCAATCAAATCCTCACAGCAATGCTCCTCTAAATTCTAGTAGAGACAGTTACTCCAACAGAAGCAGGATCAACCCTTTTTTAATACCCTTGACCTCCAAAGAAACAATGAACGAGCAGGTGTCCAAATACTTTTGTCAATATAGTATGTGATCATCAGTTCTCAATGGTAAAATTTGTAGGGCCCCTAGAATGGAGAACTGTGTTTACCTCGGTCTACTTGAATAATACAGGTTTGCCACATGGAAGTGACAAACCATGAACCTCAAACACGGTTGCCTTGTCATTCAGAAAATTTACATAAACTCCGCCCACTAGCAAAAACCTTCCGAGGCTAAACGCAACGGCTTCAGGAGAATATGGTGTTGTTGATGTTTGCAGACAGTTCTTTGAGACAATCTTTCTCTAGGATGGCCTTCACCTTCAGACTCTTCTAGCGGTCATGACTGTGGCTTTCCCTGTGCCAGGAAGCTAAAGCCCTAAAGGGAAGTTTGTGGGAGCTAGGCTAAAAGCTAACCTTAGCTTGGGGAGGCGTCCCTTGGGTAACAGTACTATTCAGAAGTACTATTCTGGGAAAATGCCACTCAGGGAAGCCCCGTCTTGGAAAGCGCCTCTCGATAAAGCACAGCCAATAGCCAAAGGCTAAACTCTAGTGCATTGGGGTGAACCAGTGTACAGCAGCAACACTATCCGGTAAGACTATGATAAGCGACTCCCATGAGCTGTTGCAGTGACGTGAACCAGCCAATAGGAATTTAGCATTTTACATGTTTTGTGATAAAAATTAATGAGCCTAGTAGTCTCTGTAAACATAACAAAAGAGCCTGAAACCATTCCAATCCTCAAAATTAGCAATTTAGACGTCAAAGCACCATATCAGCCCAAAGTCTGAACCTCATCCAGAGCTGTTCTTCAGTCAGGCGATGTTTCACTGTTTTTTTCCTGACGTCGTTCCATCCATGGCTGCTTTGAAGCCCTGTTTTCTTCATTCTTCTCCTACACAGTTTCCCCTGCTTGGACAGTGTTGTGGGATATGACATAGATTGGAAGACATTTCCAATCTTCCTTATCCTACATTCCACAGTCTGGAATAACGCGCAGTGGAGAAGGACACTCACTGAGGGAGTGCGGTAACAGGGCAAGGAGAGGACTACATTTTTCCCCCTCTCTCCTAAACGAGTCCAAATGAACTCACTGCTTAGGCCTAAATGAACTTACAGTGGTAAAACACAACACCAAATTAGACCACTGTAGGTCACACCACTAGCGCAGGAGGCTACATGAACAAGCCAGCTGCATTTTAGGTTTTACCAGCAACAGAAATGCCTCAATTTACTTTTTTTAGCATTTTTTGGGCTACTGCTCGATTCATCTTCCAGGCCGTAGCCATTATCACAGGGCAACAGGGCGCTGGAATGGACACTCCTCACTGGTGAGCTTGGTGTGATTTCAGAGTGATGTCAAGAAGAGATTTCAGATGAGTAGATGATCTACCCCTGTATAAACCAAACAAGCATCAACGTTTCTAAGCTTAACCTTTACAATTGCTGCCAAACCAAATCCAACCCACCAAGACCTGGACTTCAGAAGACCTCAGAAGGTGTTCTCTGGTATCTGGCACCAATACACTAGCAGCAGATTCTGGGGGGGGGGGGGGATCTGCAAGCTGGGAGGTAGGGCCTCCATGGATTGTATCAATGAGCCTATCAAAGACCCGGTAGCTGGCTAGCTGGTTGTCGCTCCCTGAAGCACTTTTGATAGGTACTGACTTCACAAGACCTGCCTGATGTTTTGGAGAGACCCAGTGGTCTAGAGGTCACATGTTGGCTTGTTGAAGTGTCTGACTGTTCACTTGTTGCCTAATCTATATTGAACACTGGACACCCAGGGTAAGTTCGCTCCACCACCAGCTCCAGGACAAGTCTCGATACTTGAATACTAGAAGTCTTAATGGTTGGTGGGTCAAACAGACAACCTTTAAGAGCTCCAACGTTTCCAAATTACCCTAGTAATAATGAATAATCCTAAAATGAATGTTATGAATGTTATAACATTGTCTAATACTTAAAAGTATAATCTTTTATTGTATAATAATCATACAATTACATTTTTATACAGTCCTCATATCTCACAACATCTCCTATCACTGTGTCCGTTCCAGCACGCTCGGTCCAGAGGCTGTATTTCTTCTCTGACAGGCCTTTCGCAGCAGCAGCAGCGGAATGTGCGTTCAGTTGCGGCCTGAAAAACCTCGCTGGCGCCCAAAACGAACGCTCCCCGGGTAGTCCTCTGTCCTCCACCACATGTTCCTAATAGAACCGAAGCCAAAGCAGCAGCTCTCAGCAGCAGAAGCTGTATAAGAACACACTTCCAACACATATGGATGCAGCAGCAGTTTAGTGTAAAGTCTTTACAGTGGTCACGATAATTCATCGTAAGCAAAGCTACAATTTTGAACAGCCGAGGTTGAGATGGAGTTCTAGTGTAGCCCAGCTCACCCAGTTGAGTCAGGAGGTCACAGAACCTCCCTTACAAAGACAAAGCATGGACTCATCCGAAATGAGCCCAAGCTCACCTTAATAGACATTCATCTAAAACTACCCCCTTATTAACAGTGCAGACTTGGGGATTTGAAGGGAAGAGGGTTACTGGCTGTACTGGGAAAGGGATGTGCCTTCAGTACTAATTTGGGAATGCTAATGTTCTGTTCTGAAAGGGCTCGAAACCCGGAACAGCTAGAGGCAAAAGTTTAAAATGTCTCTGTGGTTCACCCACTTAGATCATGACAAACAAACAAAAAAAATTATGAAGGGTCATGATCTCAAGATTGCCCAAAAAGCCATTAACTCTCACGGGATTTCAGGAAAAATTCAAGTAAAAGTACTTTGCTTAAAGAGGAACTGCACCATTAAAAAAAGAAAGAAAAGAAATTCTCTATAATTTAATTGCTTGTCATTTAGAGTGGTTTGGACCACGATTGAACCTACATGTCTTCTGAGTTTGTAATATTGATGATGGTAAAAGAAAAAGTGGCAAATCTAAAAAATAATTCATTCATTCATTTTAAAAACTTTTTTGGGGGAGATTTTGTTTTGTTTTGTCTTAAAACATGCTGCATGTACCCAACTGCCGTCAACAGATCTGAAAAAAATACCTTTTAGAGCAACTATTATTCTGTAATTTTGCTTTTAAGGGATATCTGAAACTTTTCAGATGTCAGATTCCACTGTTTCTTAAGAACTTCACTCTTCAACCCAAACCACCTGACAACATTTGGGAACATTTAATGGGTGGGATTAAATTTTTTTGTGTGGCCAATTAATGGGTAACATCCTCAAATCGAACAGTCTGCTACCCTATAGGCAGAAATACAGGCAACAACAAGGGTCTGTTTATACCTGCCATTTATACCAGGTATACGAGGTCTCGGTGATCGGATCACGTTCGGATTTCACCTGTCGACAGGTGTAAACACCCTCAAGACGCATTGTGATTGGCCTGCGATCAGACAAGTGAAGTAAGGTGGTCAGAGAGACGGATCTCGTCCACATTCAAAACAAGTGTAACTGTGATCGGATTCAGTCAGGCAGGTGGAAATACGCTGGTCCCTCTAGCTCTATATCCGTTGCGCTCACACACGTGCTTATTTTCCAGTAGATGAGAGCAGTGTTACAGAGTTTGTTCCCTTGTGGCTTAAATAGTCCATCGTATTTTCTGATAGAGCCGTTACGGTAATGTGAGAACCACGTACCCTGGAGCAGGACAGCTTTGATGAGGAAACGTTGTTTACAGGAAGTGAAATGGAAATGATGTATGTGTTGGTGTGGCTGTTTCATTTATTTATTTATTTATTTATTTTCACGGGACAGAAAATCGGATCCCATCTGATCACACTAGAGACGCATTTTAATGACCAGTGTAAACAGAATGTGCTCACAGTAGACCCAGATACTGTCCGAATACAAAATACTTGTTAATGACGGGTCTAAAGTGTGCAGTAACCCCAATGACCACTGTAGAGTTTCCTGAAAACCTCCCAGACCTATCGACCTTAGCTTACACTGCATCAGACCAAACGGAGCTAGATAGATTAACAAGAGGTCTTGAAAACACCCTTCGATCTCCAAACTTACTAAAAGCCAGGCAGATACTCAACCCCAGATTCCAGCTCCTTTAACCAGTAATGTTTTTATGGGCTATTGAGACTAAAGAGCAGGACCTATGACTTGCCAAAACCTCAGCTTTTATTCAGTTAAGGTTCTCCATAGAAAATACAGAAATATTACTTACACTAAAAATATGTGCACTATAAGCCTGGATCCCCAGTTTCAGTATCAGAACAGGCCATCTCTTCTAGCTCCATTCATTAAAACAGTGCTATGCTATGTGGGGCTCCACAGTCTGTGAATGAGATGAAGCTGTAACGTCTGACCTGAGGTAAGTGGTTCTCCAGGTTGGAGTACGGCAGATCTAAAGTGGGTCAGCGTGTGTGTGTGTGTGTGTGTGTGTGTGTGTGTGTGTGTGTGTGTGTGTGTGTGTGTAAGGGTTGGGTTCTGTAATGTACATCCCCATTGAGAGTCTCCTATAACACCATCTCTATGGGAGCAGCACACAGTCTCCTAAAAGCTCTGGCCCAGTGTGAATGCTCCAGTTTGGCTGCTGTAGCTGCAGAAGTCTTTATGAATGGAGCAAACCTATTACTCATCTATAATGAGCACATTCACCTTCACACAGTATGCATCCAGTGCATATAACGATTAACGCTCCTTTCACCCTAAAAATGAGCAGAAGTTCTCTACACCAGTTACAACCAGCTAAGATTAACGTTTGCTGTACTGTGAAAAAAATCCTCCCCCAAAGAACTAGAAGAGACCCGTTTTGCTCCAAAATTTAATCCAGCAGCATTTGAAGAATTTCTGCAGCACCAGCCTCAGATCCATACAGTCAGGCAGTTCCCAAATGCAAATTCCATTGCCTTATATGGCGCGTGTGGAGCGGAGCGGAGCTGGGCCCGGGCACAGGAAATGGCTGCGTCTGATTCAGTATCACAGTCAGGCGGCACTTTTTTCCTCCCCTTAAAACTTCGCCCCGCTTCCCAGACATCTGGTTTTCACACCACCGCCTGTTTTCATAAAGCGGAGCTCAGAATGGGAATACAGAGACAGGAGCAGGTTAGTCCCCCTGTCTGTAGAAGAGGCTCTGTGGTCTTAAAGCGATGGGGTTGGGTCTTAAAATTTTATACGTTGGTAGTGACTGGGTCTCTTCAGCCTCAGTGAACCAACAAGCATGTTTGTAGCACGGATCAGACAAGGAAATAAATAAATAAATAAATAAAAACAGGCCAATGGCTGCATAGACCCATCGATGGCACTTCAACAATGGACCAAAAAGGTTCTGGGGCATTAATTGACCTCCGTTTAGCATTTCCTATGACTCTAGCCTTATAATGTAGACCTCAATTTTCTAGTCTTTACACGTGAAGGGCCCAGGACGTCATCAACATAGCTTGTGACTAGCGCTGCGGTAGAACTGCTGGGTGAGGCCGGTGGACGGCATGGTAGCAATACTAACGCCGCACTACAGATGCTGGGCGAGGTTGTCGTCCAAAAACACACACCGTATGTCTTCACACCACTTCCCTTTACTCTAATATTCCAAGCAAGGACAATATTCCAACCTCAGCTCCTTAAGGCAGCACATATACCTGCTAGCTTTCTGGTACAATATAGACCTCAGACTATCAGTACCAGAAATGTCTATTTTTTAGGCAAACAAGAGGCATAACAACCTCCTCTCTACCCTGCACCCCATTCTGTTTGAGCTGGACGCTCTGCAGGCCAGAGCTGAGGTTTGGCTGGAAGACTTCTGCAAACCCCAGAGTGTTCTGAGAAGATTAAGAGAAGGAACGGTAAATGAGGTATTGGGTCTGAACTAGGTTTTGGGTTGGGCCCAAAAAAACCTTCATTTCCAACAGAGGGATCAGGAAGTAGGAAAGTTCTGGAAAAGGAGGAGACGGGTCCTCAGTGCTGCGCTCTTAAATCAGACTTCAACGAATCAATAAATTAGTCATATGAGCCGTATGAGAGCGTGATGGCAGAGGTCATCACTTCTGCTTAAGTACACCAATAATTCAACAGGCCTCAGTAATGCAGTGAAGAACTTGACCTCATTTCCTTTATGCTCTCCGACAAAAAGAGAGGATAACTAATCACAGGTAGATTAGGGGGTTCGGACAGATGACCACACACTATTAAAACAAATAGCAAAAATAATCATAAATAATAAATAAATAAAACTGCAATCGCCCCACAGGACACCATAATACCCAAAATGTGACTGCCAATAATCGGCTTAGGCCCACAGCTCCACTGCTGGGACCCCTAATGAGGGGGGCTGTTAGCATATCTGGTCTCCTTTAACCCCTGGGTCTCTGGGTCACCACCAAGCCAGACAATATCCTTCTGTTAAACGTCTGCTGCAGTAGCTTTAGTTAGATCAACAGCAAAAGCAATGGTAGCTATAGTTAGACAATTTATCGCTGCAAAGTAGCATCTAGGCAGTCATACATACTGGGAAATGCTCCTGCTTGAACTGGGAGAGGCCTACAAACCCAAACTGAGACCCAGTACCTGTGATCCCTGGTTTAGTAGAACAATAATTGACCTCCATCCACCTTTATCAACAAGCTGATTGTTTTTTTCACTGAAGAGCAGGACTTTCCGTAATACAGCCACCAAGTAGAATGTCAAAAATGATCCCATTTAGGTTTCAATCAGAGAATGGTCTCCTCCTCCTCCTCCTTCTCCTTTTTTGTAATGTCTCTGGTACCACCTTCCATTGATAGACAGGTTAGCAGGCTTGGTGATCTAGTACTTGTGTAATTGTGTCTTATGTACAAAACATAAGAAAGGGGGAAATTTCCCCAATTTTCTCGAATTTTGAGCTGCATTGGCGTAAAAGTTGCAGGAATTCTGATCTGTCCGGATCGGATTTCAATACCACATATGAAAGTGGCCCAAAACGGAACCGGACATGTCAGATTATGTGTGTTTTTGGCGTCCACACTCCCACACACAGGTAACACGGATGTGTCACATACCACTAAAAAAAAGATCACATTTGGGCCACTCTGACCTGCGGTGTAAAGGCAGGCTCTGTGGGCTTCCACTTCCAAGATTTCCAAGAATAGTCAGAACAGTCAGAACAATGCCACTAATCCTGCTGTCTCTGTGCTCCTAGCCATGGCGTATTCATCAGCCCCTATCTAGAAGCTCAACAGACCACATGGTCTTAAGTGGTCCTGGAAAATGACTGACAGAAATAGCTCCAGACCGGCCTGGAGTTCTGATGGCACGCTCTCTCCGTCTGAGTGGCATCAGGCCTGTGCTGTGAATCAGTGGGATAATGACTTTGCTTTCAGCACCATACCAGCAGAAAGGTGCCAAGGCTGTGGAAAAACTCAGACTCACACTTGGAGAAAGTGTTTGCTGCACCACAGCAGAGGAGGAGGAGGAGGAGGAGAAGAAGAAGAAGATGAAAAGGAGGAAAAGGGGAATAAAAAGGAGGAGATGAAGGAGAAGAAGGAGGAGAAGAAGTAGAAGAATGAGAAGAAGGAGAAGGAGGAGAAGAAAGAGACGGAGAAGGAGAAGGAGAAGGAGGAGGAGGAGAAGGAGAAAAAGGAGAAGAAGCAGGAGGAGAAGAAGAAGGAGAAGGATGGGAAGGAGAAGGAGAAAAAGGAGGAGAAGAAGGAGAAGGAGAAGGAGAAGGAGGAGAAGGAGAAGGAGGAGAAGGAGAAAAAGGAGAAGAAGCAGGAGGAGAAGGAGAAAAAGGAGGAGAAGGAGGAGAAGGAGGAGAAGAAGAAGGAGAAAAAGGAGAAGAAGCAGGAGGAGAAGGAGGAGAAGAAGGAGACGGAGAAGGAGGAGAAGAAGAAGGAGGAGAAGGAGAAGGAGAAAAAGGAGAAGAAGCAGGAGGAGAAGGAGGAGAAGAAGGAGACGGAGAAGGAGGAGAAGAAGAAGGAGGATAAGGAGAAGAAGAAGGAGGAGAAGGAGAAGGAGGAGAAGCAGAAAAACGAGAAGAAGCAGGAGGAGAAGGAGAAGAAGGAGACGGAGAAGGAGGAGAAGAAGGAGGAGGAGAAGAAGGAGGAGAAGAAGGAGAAGAAAGAGGAGAAGAGGAAGAGGTTCTCACACTGAAAACAGAAGCAAACTGAATCCATGCTCTACGCAATGAAATGGGTCCTATATTTAATACCAGTCTCTATAAGACACACAATATGGACAAAAGTATTTGGACACATGCTCATTCATTGTTATTAAGAGTATTAAAATGTTTATCCTGCTTCTGTTGGAGTAACTGTCTCTACCGTACAGGGAAGAAGACTTTCTACTAGACTTTGGAGGAGCACGGCTGTGAGGATTTGATTGCATTCAGCAACAAGAGCGTTAGTGAGGTCAGGATGTTGGATGATGATCACCACCACCCCACCTCATCATCCCAAACTCCCAAACTCATCCCACCTAAAGGATTGGACAGAGCGCAATCCATCAATGCTGGGGGGCTTTATACCCCTCTAGCCCACATCGGCTGTTGCTAATGCTTCTGTACAAATACTAGACAAGCTGTGTGTGTATGTGTGTGTTTGTTTGCATATCAGTGTCAGTAATGGGTGCTACTCAAAGTAGCGGAATGCATTCAATAGAAGGGGTGTCCACAAATATTTGGACACACAGTGTACCTTTACAGTGAGCTTATATGTAGTGGATCAGAGGTACAGGGGAGGGGTCTAAATCTTGACATGACGTAATCCAGCTCTGAATAAGCTTGGTGATTATGTATGAGGTAAGGCACCACTGAATGGTGGTCAGATTACTCGTACATAAGCCTCAAAGGAGTAGAAAACAGGCCGCAGGCTAAGGGTGGAGGCATCGGAAGTACCTTCAGCGTCTCCAGAGACAATGCCAGCAGGGAACACAACGTAAATGGAGATGGGTGTAGCTCAGAAACGTCTGTTAGGAAACTCAGTACTTCTAAATTCAGCCCAGCCTCGTTATTTCTGTCCTGTCTTTTGAGCTGTGGAAAAGCTTGTAATGCAGAATATCTTATGGGGGGGGGCGGATGATTAGCTCAGACAAAACACGATGACCAACTGTCAGAAGAGACACTATTTTAGTGCCATAGGTCAAGTGTCTTTTCTGAGCGACTGGAGGCAGATGAATCATTTAGCCTATACCCATCACTTCCTGTGTCGGACACTGGTTCCCCTTTTGTCTAGGCTGCAGTTTAAAATCCTCACGACTTTCTTCCTCATCAGAAAAAGGTGAGCTGAGGCTTTCAGACCTGTAAAAAAAGCTTGTACTATATTGACAAAAGTAATGGGACACCTGTTGAGTCATTGTATCTTCCAAAATAAAGGGAAAAAAAAAAGTTGATTCAGCTTTTTTGGAGGAACTGTCTCTACTGTCCAGGGAAGAAGGCTTTTTTTGCTGTGAGGATTTGATTGCATTAGGCAACAAGAGCAGATATTGAAGAATCACCACCTCACCTCAGTCCCCAACTCAATAGGTACCAATAGGTTCGAGTTTATCTGCTCCAGAGAGTCCTATTCTATTGGCAATACTTCTTCTCTACATGAACTACACAAGCTGTATGTGTGTGTGCATTTGCACATCTGTATCAGCAATAGATGCATTTTTTGGATAACCTCATATCTCATACATTTTAGAGCATTCCTATTGGTCCACTGTAAAAAACAAACAAACATGGCAGCATGTGTTTTATTCATAGATTTAACTACAAATCAATATCTTGCACTGCATTCTCCACCCAAACCTGCCAGGACTGATAGCCACCAAAGCCCTTACGCAAGTGGTGGTAACCACACCAGTGAAGTAACTGCTCCATGCAGTGCCAACCATTCCCTCTCAAAGGCTGAGATTCTGCTGGGTTTCTGGGTGGTCTGGGATTCACTCCCAGAGCTGGGAGACGTAAGAGCACATCTGTGACTACGAATGTTTGTTTTTCCAGAATAAATTACCACATCTAATCAGGTTGTATTTAGGCTAATCGAAATTTAAAGCCACCTTTTTTTTTTAATTGGCAGGAGCCAGCGCTTTGGTCACTTTGCTTGGCAGGAATTTGCCTGGCGCTCATTTCCACTTGAATAAAATATAATAAGTAAGACAAAAGGTTGAGGTAAAGCATTTTATTCCAACGGAAATGATGCATGCATCTGAAATACACCCAGTTCAGTGTTTTTCTGATGTAAGTGGTTTTGCTGTAAGTTCTGGACCATTGAAAAATGTCAAATCCAACCCAATAACAAACAATAATAATAGAATATGTCTAGTAGATTCACTGGTCATGTTACCATTATGTTTACTTTGTGCCATAATACAAATCTGGCAGTTGTTCTTTACATTGTGTTAATGATGAATAATGAATGGGCCAATAGAAATGCTCCAAAATGACCCAGAATATTTGTTTTGGTTCCTCAAACAGTCCAGATTTTTGCTTCAATGAACAGAACTGTTAGTCTGCTTGTAGTGTGGATGCAATAACACTACTATCTCTTGCTCCAGTATATATAAGCCCTTTGCCTTTCCTAAAGAAAGCCTGTTTCTTTGGGACTTTGGTCTCAATGTGGCTGGACACCAGAGTACATGACAGCATGTGTAAAATGAAGCATATCCACCTCTGCTACTGCTAGGCAGTTTGGTATGCTGTAATGAGAACAGCCAATAGCTGATACACTGAACTGCTGCACTGTGGGCACTTGTTCTTAATAGCATGTTAAACGGCTGCTCGGTCCATTCCGGCCCAGCACAAATCACAGCCTGTGGTCTCCGCTAATTGTCCCCTTTTAGCAGAGACATGAAAACAGGACCTCCCAGATCAAAGCCGATCTGGATTCGAAAGTGAACGAGCGCTGGAAAACACATCAGGGACTGACAAAGAGTGTGTGTGTGTGTGTGTGTGTGTGTGTGGAGCAGTGTTTAAGGTATTTACACACAGACCGAATATAATGGTCTGCTTGAACAGAAAGCTGAATGGAGGGAACAGGTCCTGCAGTGTGGGCCAGATTTACTGCTAAGCAGCTCGGTGGAGACGAGTTTTCAGGGGCAGGCGTGTTTTCTCCAGAAACACTTAGAGGACCTTTCAGCACGGCCGTCTTTACGGGCTTCGCTGATAATGTGAGAGATATCTCAGACACAGGCGGCTGGAAGGAAGAACTGGGCTTGGAGAGCAGGACAGGGAGCGATCAGTCATGCTGAAGGCCGGCGAATGGGAGGAGGAGGAGGAAACTTAGCTGGAAAAAACACCATAAAGTCATGGCTGGACTGAATGTGAATAAAACATGCCTGGAAAAAAAAGCCCATTCAGGTGAATGGAAAAGGACGTGGGAACGCAATGGAGGAGTTGTCTTGTCTTTGAGTTTGTGTAGGTTTGGGCTGTGTGGTCGAATGTGATTGGATATCACCATCTTAAACTCCCTGAAGTACCATAGCAACACCTTTGCAACCACTTGCAACATAATAGCAACAACCTACCATACTACAGCAACCACTCTAGCAACCACCTAAGGAACTAACCTAGCAACCACTAAGCAAGACTTTAGCAAAAATCTGGGACGCCTTAGAAAACTCCCTTAAATACAACAGCGACTGCCACAGCAAGCACAAACACCACGGCAACACCTTAGCAACCATTTAGAAACATCCCAGCAACCACCTGTGATGTTACAGCAACCACTCTAGCAACCACCTGAGAAACTAACCTAGCAACCACTACATAAGACCTGGGATGCCTTAAAAACTCCCTTAAAACTCATCTTAGAAACTCCCTGAGGTCCCACAGCAACTGCCCTAGCAACAATAAACACCATGGAAACACCTTAGCAACGACTTTAGAAACTTCCTACAGCCACCACTCTCGCAACCACCTAAGGAACTAACCTAGCAACCACTAGGCAAGACCTTAGCAAGAATCTGGGACGCCTTAGAACACTCCCTTAAATACAACAGCGAGTGCCACAGCAACCCCCTGAAACATCTTAGAAACTTCCTGAGGTATCACAGCAACTGCCTGGGCAACATCTTAACAACCACTTTAGAAACAACCTAGCAACCACCTAAGATACTACAGCAACCACCGGAAACACCTTGGGAACTAACCAAGCAGAAACCTAAGCAAGACCTTAGCAAGAATCTGGGACACCTTAGAAAACTCGTAGCAACCGCCACAGCAACCCCCTGGAACATCTTAAAAACGTCCTGAAGTACCATAGCAACCACCCTAGCAACCACAAACACCTCAGCAACACACACAAAAAAAATCCCAGAGTAAATAACCTGATGAAAGAACAGCTAAGAGGATCAGGTGTTTGCTTTGGGAAGCTGTTTGCTGTGTGGAAAACAGCAGACATGTGACCTGCACGGCGCTAGCTGAGCTACACGCCTTTTTATCTACACTGCATTAATAACTGCTGCCTCATAAAACCTGTCTAAACAAATTTTCCACAGATTCATAGAGATACACAGCGACGGCGGGGCTTTTTACTAGCCCACATGAGAGGCTCCTAACGAGGCCGTTAATCAAAGGCAGGCATGTGTGGGGACTTGATTAAACCAAACACAGCGTCTCGCCTCCCCTCAGCTGTCTGCTTGTGGCCGGCTTTCCAGAGGAGTCCTCCCTGACTTGGAGTCCACCACCCTCCACCAACACCAAGCTAACAATGGACAGCGGGTGTGAAAACAGAAACGCCCTGAACGTTCGAACAGGAATGGAAGGGCCAGTTGAACTGGTCTGCCAGGCTGGTGCTGACTGGAGGAAAGTGCTGTTGATGGTTGGTCAGCTATTAGGGCTGCGGCCTGCTTTTAGTGTAGCTTTTTAAATGAGTTTGTCCTCGATTATTCAGTTATTATTTAATTAATTACCTAATTAAGCCACTAACTGAGGATTTCTCTCACAGCTTTGCTGTAGCAAGTTGCAGTTGGGAAATGAGCGTAAAATATTCTGTAATTTTGTTTTAAAAGTTTAAAATGTGGCCAGATTTTAAGACATTTACTGTTACTGTACAATGATACAACAGAAGCCATACTGCCCCCTGTGCTTCCTGTGGTGTACTGCAATCTGTCGGAAAGACTACAGCACTTTTCTCAGTGTCTTAAATCTATTGCATACACACACACATATATATATATATATATATATATATATATATATAAAGATAGAGAGAAAAAGAGACCATATCAGATCATATATATTGTGTGTATTTGTCTTAAATCTATTGCATACACACACATATATACATATATATACATATATACATACACACATCATTGTATCATGTATCTTTATCTTTGTTTTATTTATTTTAATATTTATTTTATTGCCATTAATAATGTTTTTTGTTAATTCTTAATTTTATTTACCCCTCCCTGTGGCTCCTAGCTGCAATGTAAATGAGGGTCCCCCTCAATGTAAACCTGAGCAGCCTAAATAAAGAATGATGAGGATTAGATGAGCTAGTTGACTGAAGCTCACGGTCGCGTCTTATGCTTGTAGCTAAAGGTTTTCAAATCCCATGGGTGGGATCATAGCTTCACTGTGCCATCTTATTGCCTCCGATACCTCTGATATCTGCTGAGCTCAGAGTTTGAGAAGAGAGAGTTCAGAGCTGTGCTGGGGAGGAATGCTGCGGAGGCTGGGGCCGAGCGGGGTGACTCTCTGTGGCCAAGGCCGCCTGTGTGTATGTGTGTGTGTGTGTGTGTGTGTGTGTGTGTGTGTGTGTGAGTTTCTGACGATGGCAGGGAAAAGTAAACAGGGTTGTGCTCAGGAATGCTGCCGGTTAAAGGCTCTTGCTCACAGCCAACGGGAAATGGGCGCTGGTAAACCGTGAGGTGCCCCGGAACGCCCCTTTGAGTAATGAGTAATGCCCCTCTGAGAACTGCCTTCAACAGAGCTGCACTCAAGGCTGCTTGTTTACGCTGATTATACCAGTGTTTCCCAGTCCCTGATACAGTTTAGTGCTCTCCCTCCACGAGTCCACCTGATGCAACTCATCTGCTAATGATTAAGGCCTTGAATCAAGTGTACTGGAACAGGGACAGCAAACTACGCAGAACTGGATTATAAAAGGAGTATAAAAAGGATTCTTGTGATATTGAGTTTGAGGTATTCTCAATTAAATGACAGGTCTGCTGGTCTGCTCCTCAAGCCTATTTTAAGGCCTTTAACTCTCTAGACAGGGAGAGGGAAGACATCTAACTGTTGACTCAACAGTACAAACCAACAGTATTAACCAGGGAGATATTTTAGTGTTATTTTTGTACAGAAAATGTGAGTTTCACTTAAAAGTACTGGAAAAAGAAGAGATTTCGGGAGGAAAATGAATGTCCTTTTTTGTGGAAGTGGTTTAGTTTCTCTAGATCAGATAACATAGACCAAACTGTATAAAAATCTGGATTTATTCAGGGCTTAAAATCTATTCAGACTAAAAATTAAGCATTAGAAAATCCATATACCAATAATTAGTCATTTTTAATGTTCAGTGGCATGGGAAAATATATTAGTTAACATATATTTGGCCATGCAGTAAAGCACAGGGTTAAAATTGGGGCTAATTCAATCAAACTTGAGGCATGTCCACATCCTGGCTACATAAAACTAGAAAACAAATAGTAAATATTTCCATGAAGTAAAGAATTTGCACACACTGCTGTACATAATACACCGTTTTACCACCCAGCTCATTTCAGAAGTACTGGAACCATGCATCCTCAGGTATCATGGCCACTTTCTTACAAGTGTGCAGATTGAGGTTTATGCCGGCTGAGATAGAGCACAAACATTTAGGCTACCTTTGACTGTATATCCCATCATTAGATTTATGAACAGTCACATACTGAAGTGCAAAACGCTGGACAGGGTACAACGAAGTGCAGAGGGGGACAGGTTTTGTGATGTGGGTTCTAACTTTCTCTTGTCAGATTGTGACTGATGATCTTAACCTGATTGCTATCTGTGAACTGTGACCTCCATGACCTCAGCAGATTAATCACACCGTCAATCTCTCTGTTGCATCACCACTGAAACTGCTGATGAGTAGAGGAAAAAATCATCCTGACATGAGTCAAGCTCATTCCTCAGGGCTCAGCAGAGCCTGATTTAGACAAATAAAAAATAATAAACCTTCCCAATATCCCAATACTGTAAGAGTCAAGATACACAACCGGTCACAATACGTATTTCTGGACAGAAATAATGAATGGTTGCATATTTACAAAATACCATGAAAATCTGCATACACTGATCAGCCATAACATTAAAACCACCTGTCTAATATTGTTTCGGCCACCCTCATGCCACCAAAACAGCTCTGGACCTAACAAGGCCTCTAAAGCTGTCCTGTGTTATCGGTCAGTAAGATGATAGATTTAAGTCCTGTAAGTCGAGAGGTGGGGCGTCCTTGAGCATCAATGAGCTTTGGGCACCCTTGGTGTTTGGTAGGTATTGTCCACTGAATACTGGGAACACCCCACAAGATCTGTCTGATGTTTTGGAGATGTTCTGACCCCTCCAGCCATTAAAAATTGGTTCTAGTTAAAGTGTCTCAGATTCTTATACTTGCCCATTTACCAACACATCACCTTTAAGAACTGACTGTTCACTCGCCAAGTTAGTGTGACTGGGATGCTGAGAATCAGCCACTGGCCATCTAATAGTCGGGAGGCAGTGGTCTTAGAGCCATCACTTTTCCTTGAAGGAGGGGTAGAGGGGACAGATGGGCTGCAAGCGGTGTATCCTTATACAGTGTACAAAAAATAAACAAATAAATAAATAAATAAATCCATTTTTCAGTATTTCTGAGAAAGGTAAACAACCTTTTTAAAGTTTTAATAGCCTCAACATGAGGTTCTATATCAAAATAGTCTATACTTGCTAAAGCAGGGGTGGGCGATATGGCACGAATGTATTGTATAATCATGATACTTTGAGAAATATTCAACGATATACAATATGTCAATATTTCTGACATTAAAAACATATTTCTAACATCGGATAAATTGAATGATCATTACTCAAAATTGCACTTGCTCTATAATGACAGTGATTTTGAGTCACTGATGACATCCCGGATATACTAAAAAAAAGCATACTGTGGTTTATTTGATCATGATAGAGCTGAATATTGTCATATAGTCATGAACAGAGCTGGGCATATTATATTAAATATCATATCATAATAAATTTTGTTATGTGATAACAGTAAGCTTTTCTAAGCATATGGAGGAGACTGATAGTGCTTAATAAACACTGATCAGCTGCAGGTTTCATTACTAACAGTGTAATTAGACTGGGTTAATTAGATGAAGAGCAGCAGATGATGAGAATAAATCACTGTATTCAGTACAGGAGAGGATCTGAACAGTAGTTTAATATATATATATATATATATATATATATATATATATATTAATATATATATATATATATATAGTATAATAATCTGCAGCTCCTGATGTTTTTAGTCTGTGATTATATGCATCATGATAAATATTGTGTATCGTAAAAAAAAGTCTTTAAATATCATGATACAGTGTTTTTACCATATCGCCCAGCCCTGGTCATACATCAGCCTAACCTGATCTAATCAAAAACCTGACCACAGGCCATCCTTGCCTCATCTGCTGCACACAGTGTATCTGATGAAGTGTCCAATCAGTTGAAGTATGAGATAAGGGTTCCTCATAAACTGGCGGCTCAGTGACGAACGTACCGGCCAGTCCTAAATTAGCCTCCTTTTTTGCAAACATCCCCGTGATCAGACTTCCTAAGGGAAGTGATGCAGAATGACTGTTGTTGGCATGACACTTTAAAAGCTGTCCAAATAAGGCCTAGTGATTGGAGCACACAATGTGGGAAACCAAGTTTGGCAATCAGGGCTTCGGACATCGAGGTGAAGATCCAGAAGTTCAGTTAGCTTCAGTGAACTTAACATGGCTGAAACACATCAGTAGATGAGCAAACACAGCACTTATGCAAATCCCTTTCAGACATGCAAAACACACTGTACGCTTGTCTGCAGCACTCAGAACTCTGAACTCTGACCCAAAAACTGAAGCTGCTTGGGTTGCCAGATCAGCCTTTGTGCTCAGCAGTATATATAATGAGGCATAAGAGGAATAAGAGGAGAGGCAGGGCACTGATAAAATGAGCTAAATATACTCTGGGCTCTCGCTTTGGGAAAGTATCCTCCCCTAAACGGCTCTGCGCAACCATGAGTCAGCGCATGCAAATCCAGCTCCGATAAGCTGCCGTTGTGATTGAGGCCATGCTGTGAAGCCTGGGAAACAGCAGGAGAGCCTTCTCGTTAAGGAGCCTGAATTAAGGCCCAAAAGGTCTGGAACAACCACCTGCAGGCTTTCTTGGTCATATTAGAAATCATTTATCTGAGTTATGTCATTCAAACGATCAAATTTCTCAGATCAGCCATAACATTAAAACCACTGACCGGTGAAGTGTGGACAACATTAAGTATCTGGTTCCAGTGGATGTATATAGCCGACCTAATAAAGCAAGTGAACAGAGGTCTTGAAGCAGGAAAAATAACCAAGCATAAGAATCTGAGACACTCTGACGAGAACCAAACTGCGACGTCTAGACGACTGGGTCAGAACATCTCCAAAACATCAGGGAGGTCTTTTTGGCTTTGCAGTGGTCAGTACCTTCCAAAAGTGCCCCAAGAAGGGGCAACCGATAAAGTGGCTGTTGACAGGGTCACAGGTGCCCAAGGCTCATTGATGCTTATGGAGGCCCCACCTACTTACAAAACTTACAGAACAGAAAAATGTCATGGTGCCAGATACCACAGAACACCTTCAGAGGTCTTGTGGAGTCCAGACCTTGATGGGTCAGAGCTGTTTTGGTGGTACAGGGTACTCAGTATTAGTCAGATGGTGCTAATATTTTATCCAGACATCCGACTGAGCATGCATAATAAAGGTTATGTATTACACAATATGCAAATTAGATACACATGCATATAGTAATCCATGACTATAGCTGCCGAAAATACCACCGATGCTCCCACTGAATGCAAAGCAGTACAGTCACATTCCCACAATGAGGCCGAGCTCAGGTTAACTGGTCCTGTTAGCCACGTTAGCACTTTTGGGTGAGGCTTTTGTAAGAAACACAGTCAGGTTCGTCCTCCCAACTCTTTGTGCTTTGTTTTTAAATCTGGTTTTGCAATGTACTTTGCGGCCTTCTGGTGAAACGGAAAGAAAATACTCTCGAAGGACCATAAAACTGAATCAAACTGTAAACGCGGCCTCTACGCAAAAGGGGAACACATCACTGCCACAGTCTAACCCTTAAAAGAACCTATTTCTTAAGAAAGAGAAAGAGGAATCGGACAGGAGGCCTTCCGTGGTACTGGGAAATCGGACAGTGTATCTGGCCATGTTTGCTTTGGGACGATATGAGCAAAGGCTGCAAATCATTAGGCCTGGGCCAAACAGGCAGTATCAGCTGGCAAATATAAACTGCTGATGCTCTGCAAAGGGACGCTCTGACTAAATTTACACAATGTCACATCTGTTGTAAATATATCTAATCGCATTCTTCCAGTGGGGAACCCTCATAGCCTTCTAGTTCTTCAGAAAGGGCCAGTGATTAATGATTCCTGAGAATTTAATAATATGTGTCGGTTATTCTAATTTCTGCTTGTGACGGGAAATACTACAGGAAAATATTAAATACTTGGGGTGAGAAATATGGCCCAGCTCATTCCCTTCGCCCATATTCTAATCACCCAAAGGTGATCAGATCAGGTAGGCACCTGTCATCAGTTAGGCACCTCTCTTCATTGTCAGTGTTTCACGGAATTAAGTCCATCACACCCTCGGAAGGCTCAACAGTGAGTCTGGCATCCCAGATTTACTTCTCTACATAACTGTAGAACTACACTGGCCTCCAGGCTGACTAAGGCTGTACCTAGCCCCTCTGGCCACCAGTTCCATGTGGACTCAACAACCGTCCAGCACACCGGCACTACAGCAACGTAACTCCATACTGGTCTCCCTGGTGACTAAGGCTGTACCGAGCCCCCCTGAGACCGTTGATGCGTGTTCAGTCCCACCAGTTGCATGAGGTTTTTACGCACAACTTCAACCACTCTTGTATTTAAACTACAGGTGGGTGGTATCAAAACATTGTATCATGAATTTTTGTGATACTTTAACACCCAGACAAAACAACCTAGTAGATTTTAACAACTGCTATTCAAATAGTACATTAAGTAATTGTTTTTAATTAAATTTTTACTGCACTCCACCCAATTAAACAGGACTAATTACACTGTTTTAATGAAATGTGAGGTTGGTCAGTTTTCTTTCACCAAAGACGATATTCACAATATGCTCAGAAAACCATATTATTATGAATATTATTAAAATTTGTCACACAACATTGTCATATTGCCCACCTCTAATTTACAGTCTGCAGGATTAATAATCTAGACCCATGAGTACTTTAAGAATGGCTTGACTAAACAAGCTTTCCCATTGGTTTGGACATCTCAAGCAGAGCTGAGGACCTAGTGCACTGGCCTTTAACCAACATAACCAGAAACTGACCTAGAAATCTATCAACCAGTCACACTCCAGTGGTTTCCAGTAGGAGGAACTGGGTTGTTAATAAATAAATAAATATAAATAAATAAATACTTTTTTTTTCTTCAAAAAGGTCACTGTATGCATTGTGGGAGTTCAACATATGCCACTAACTGGTGGTTGGTGTGGCGCAACAGATAACACCACTACATGCCACTGAGCTACCACACCACGTGGGAGACTGGGGTTCAATTCCCGGTCTGGGTGACTATGCTGCACTACACGAATAAGAGTCCTTGGGCAAGACTCCTAACACTACACTGACCCACCTCTATAATACAGGTAACCTTGTAAGTCGCTCTGGATAAGAGTGTCAGCTAAATGCCACAAATGTAAATGTAAATGTAACTGCGGATGTGAGGGGTAGTCTAACCAGGATTCAGTCACCTTTTGGAAAACAGCGCTGGTGGGACTCTTTACTGAAAGAGTCCCTGTTAAACTGTAACAGGTGAGGTGAATGTATGAATGTTAAACTCCAAAAAAGGGGGACAATGTGGGACGACCTCTATAGCCACTATAGTTCAGTGGCTAGGCAAGCAGTCATAACCGTACCACATGGCTTTCCTATGGTTGTTAAAAACATATTTATGCAATGCATGCTGGGCATTGTAGTAAGATATACCATAAATGCTGCCAAACAGACAAGGCAGACACAATACTGCGCTACAGAATATTACATAACCCAAGAAAAGAGATATTAGAAGATTGTATAAAGCAGAGGAACGCCACGGTAATGTCAAATCAGTGTTTAATCAATGTGATCTATCTGCAGTGATGCTAATGGTTACCGTACTTGCAACTGTCCAAACAAAGGCCTGTGTTGTCTGTGAGCAAACATGAGCTTGCTGGGCTGATGAAAAGCCGCCTGGTGAACATCATTTGCGATCAAAGCCCTCGATCTGTTGTCCCTCGTTGGCTAATAGGAGACATTTGCTGATGGAACAGCTTGTGTTCTGGAGCTCCGTGATCACTCCGGGGAGCTGAGTGCATCGTGTGTTCAGAATCTAGAGACGATGAGTGGCCTCCTTAAGGCTGCTCTTCAGTGTTCCTCAAAAGGAGTGGACATGGACATTTCTCTGGTCACTTTTTACATTTTGATACAGTGTAAAGGGGAGCGTAAATAAAAAAAAATGACAGAAATAGAGATACAAGGTTGTAGTAATGAAGATAAGGACTTGCTCATGGCCATCTCCAGACATGGTGGCGCGGCCTAAAACTGTGTATATCCATTACTGTGGAACCGGGTGAAAGGCAACCATGTGGAGATAATTTGGGAACCTTGGGCCTGGCTGAGAGTGACTGATGCAGAGGTCATTAGCATGTGGATGATGGACGGGATCATTGTTGACTGAACTTATAACAAATACCCCTGCGTTTAGTAATGTCTATAAACCAATGCATGTCTCTGGTACAATAATTTTACTAAATTAAGACAAATTATTCTCACTTACCCTTGTTTGCAATAGCTAGCTAACCTTTACTCCACCTTGAGTTCACATTTCTCTCTTTCCCTAAAGGGCAAATTTAAACCTTTTAATGTGGCCTTGTGTGTGAATGTCTTTTCCACTCTCCTAATTATATTTTCCTTTTATTTTTCTGTAATCCTGGAAAGCACTTTCACTTTAAATGATATAATCTGCCCAGGAATCACCTTCTCTTTTGACTGTTTGGGCTACAGATCAAACAAAGTCGCAGTTCTTCGCACATTTCCACATTGTAATTTTAAGAGTTGCTGTGATAAAGTATTTAACACAGGTTTGGAATCAGAAGAACCTCAGTATACGTCATTATATATATAGTCTGATGTTGGTACAGCAGACTGAAGAGCCACAAGTGAGGTTGAGATGTGTGGAGAGGCTAGTGCTCCCGTCTCAGAGCCTAGTACTACCCAAATACCCCCCCCCCCCCACACACACACACACAAAAAACAGAATATACATAATTTTGGGGCAGAAAGAAGAATAGGTCTACCATTGTTATGACTCAAAACTTACTCTACATTACAGTAAAACAGTCACAGGCTCTCTGCTGTCTAGTTCTCTGTCTCTAAAGGAAGCGCCAAGGCCATAACTTTGTCCGATATGAGACACAGAGAATACATTCTGTATACCGTTTGTGTTAGTCAGTGAAGAAACATGGAGTTTTATGGTTTGGCTGGAAAAACTGCCACTGTGATCGCTTCCAGAGAATGGCTACTCCTAAAACAGAGCCAGGGCCAACAGTAACAGCTATTCATACAGACAGCATGGAATAAAGGCTCAATATGTGAGGGAAGGAGCAGAGATAAACATGTGTGAATGCCTCATTTTGGCAAAAGGTGGAACCATGTGTAGCATATGGAGGGTAAAAAAAAACTGAGAAGTGACTGGGATTCAATAATTGGAAGTAAAATTACAAACATCTACTTAATTTAACACTAAATTATGACTTTAATCTGTTTGGCTTATTAAATCAGTTTGATGTTAATGTAAATACATAAATCATCATCTCTGGTAGCACTCAGAACCTTGGTCTCCACTGGGGTTTTTAATAAGCATGGTTCAACTCCAAAAACAAACTCTAGGCTTGTGTTGGGTGTGATCCATTACTTTTCCAGCACGTTCATGGAATCTGCAGGTTTTCTGAGTTGAACGAACAAAATCCACCAAGGAAAAAAAGCATTCGAAATAATAATAAAAAAATGAAATTTTTAATGCAAAATTTAAAAAAAACTATATGAAAAGAAAAAGCTTGGTAAAACACTTTGACAAAACAAGATGACATCCTACAGAGCTGGCATCATGACAGCATAATAGAGTATATTTAATTTCACGCTGCGACTGTAGCAAAGTCTTCAGCATGTCTACCCTGGAATAGAGGGGTAAGAAAATATTAATATAGTAAAATATGAAGCTATTATGTTTAGAAGTAATGTATAAATCTCTCGCAAAAACCCAATACTGATTTTTAATTAATAGAATACATCTAAAGACTGGTGGCAGACGGTTGTTCATTTTGTGTTGTGTTTAAGACGCTGACCACTAGATGGCAGTGGTGCACTCTGTCTTCCGATCCCGCTGTTCTGATTGGATAAAAAGTCAAGTTTTCTTTTACTCAGATTTTATGTGTATTGTGTAAATTGTATATATATATATATATATATATATATATATATATATATATATATATATATATATATATACACACACACATACATATACATATATATATATATATATATATATATATATATATATATATACACAAATATATATATCAGCTTGCTTACAGTATTGTAATATATAGAATTCGTGACACGCACCGCATCGCCAGGTGTTTTCCAATACACCGCACTATCCTGGAAACATCGAGTCTGCACGTCAAGCCAAATCGCAATCAAACTACAGACCCACCGTATCAATGTAGCGTAACCAAGAAAATGCAGCTAATAGCTCGAGACTTTCACTGTGAACTGGAAGTAAGGCTTATCTACAGGGTACACTCATGCTAAGCAACGCAGCCGAGCTCGTCTGCAGACTCTTGGCAGAGCAAGGCTAAGTGCAAAGAGCAGGTCTTGAATGTGTGTGTGTGTGTTACGGGGGGCACACACAGCCCTGCTGGAGACCTTAATGTAAAACACATGCTGCCATACTGACCTACTATTCAACATCTGGAAAGCGAGAGCAATGAGAGAGCAGTGAAAGAGAGCGAGAGCAGTGAGTCTGCTGCCCCAGACCGTCGGAGTGACTGATGGCTTCTTTGCAAACACGGCAAACAGTGAAGCTATCTCAGCTCTGCCTCAAACTCAAACCTTTTAGGCCGAATGAAAAAGCCCAGTGTGCACCGACAATAGAACTTAATCCAATTCAAGGGCCTAAACAGACCATAATGACAGTATAAGAGTGGGCAGAGGGGCACAACACCACAGCACCGTAGATTAAACGAGATTCACAACAGACAAGAAGCAGCAAAATATGTCGATTATTTTAGTGGAACAGACACAACACAACAGGAAAACAAGATGATGTCATAATACCAGCTCATTATGACATCATAACTGTGTCTAATTTATCTTGCACCATGTTGTGAAATGGCAAGTGTACGGCAAACAAACTACGGACCAATCAAATTAGAGTATTGTATAAACATGGAAATGCAGCTAACTGAACGTGTGTCTTATCTGCAGTGTAAATGAGATTAACAGGTCTCTCAAGCACAGTTTGCGTTAGCTAATACCCTAACGGGGCCGTAACGGGGCCCGACAGGAGATAACATCGTAAAGGGGCCGATGAGGTCATAACAAGGGCAGATGGATGAGGACATCATAACGGGGCCCGATGAAAGAGGACGTTGTAACTGGGGCTGGTGGGAGAAAACGTCATAATGAGGCTGACACATAGCTGATCCAAGAAAATGTTATAACGGGGGGCCCGCCGGGGGCCCGTTCTGTTGTTTAGGACGTCATAATAGGGGCTTTGAGGGGAGAAGATGTCATATTGGGGGCCCCAGGGGGAGAGGATGTCATAACGGAGGCCTGGTGGGAGAAGACGCCATAACGGGGGCCCCAGGGGGAGAGGATGTCATAATGAGGATGATCTGAGATGACCTCATAATTGGGCAGACAGAAGATGATGTCACAATGTGCTGACAAAATGATGCTACAAAGGGTTGACATCCATCCAATAAGCTGTGTGTCACTATGCAGGTTATGCAGCTACTGTACACTGGCTGTTGTTGGTTACTACACAGGATCTGTACTGTCTCCGCGCTGAAGTCTTCATGCAGTCGTTCAGTGCTCTACCAGTCCCGATAATCCTCATTATGCACTCAGCAAAGTACATGATGAGGTCATTTCTCACGATAAGCGTAACATACTGTAATACTGCCCAGCCCTACCATTTCCTGTCCTGTCTGGCAACAGCTGGTGGTTTTCCCATGAAACCTCAAGCATATGAACCTACCTGAGATAGCATCTGCACGCTCACCTCAAGCTGAAAAGCACACAGTCGTGTCTCTAATCTTCTGACTTTGCTGATGTCATGAAAAAAGAACACCCAGCCCGGGAGCCAACAGTCTCCTTCTGGATTTATACAACGAAAACAAATGACTGAATATGATTGGCTTTGTTGAATGTCTAGACGCGCCGTGTTTGGAAATGCGCTCTGATCCGCAGTTTGTCACAGACAGCTGCAACTGCTCACGGGATCCGTCCCTGATGTGGGATGTGTATTTATATCTGACGTGGACATTAACCGTTACCTCAGAGTTAGGAAACCACTCCATTTCCTTTGGGTTGTCATGAATGAAACGAGGACTATCATTGGGGAAACGCCAACGCGCCAACTGTAGTCAAAACAATAACATCTCAAAGCTCAGCACTGTTAGCTCATTCCCGAGAGA
Source organism: Salminus brasiliensis (assembly GCF_030463535.1). Lineage (NCBI taxonomy): Eukaryota > Metazoa > Chordata > Actinopteri > Characiformes > Bryconidae > Salminus > Salminus brasiliensis. Next base: position 24,105,112 of record NC_132902.1, read on the forward strand.
TCCACGACTGCACACACTTTCACACTGAAGCCAGCTAGTGCAGTTTGTCCAGCCGGGCTCCGTGAACCAAGCTGACCAGGGAGTCCCCAGTCATGATTTGAGCTGAGGGTGCTGAAATTTCAAGCCCTATGTAGGTTAGGTGAAGAAAACAATGACATTAACCAAAACTGTGAGTCTTCTTTTACCACTTATCACCAGGGTCAAGCAAAAAACTCAAGTCAATGTCAACATATTTAAATTCCAGGTCATTTTGGAGCATTTCTATTGGTCAATATCATGAAATTTTGCATGTTAGAATATGTGGTCGGTGTGCTCTGGCCTTAAAAACATACTACTGCATGTGTAATCACGTGACTACGCCCACATCCATTGTCAGGGTCATGCAAAAACTATGTCAATGTAAAAATAATTAAATTCCAGGTCATTTTGGAGCATTTCTATTGGTCAATATCATGAAATTTTGCATGTTAGAATATATGGTCGGTGTGATTTGGCCTAAAAACATACTACTACACGTGTAGTCACTTGACTCCGCCCCCTGTCTGTCATTGGGATCACGCAAAAACTACAAGTCAATGTAAAAATATTTAAATTCCAGGTCATTTTGGAGCATTTCTATTGGTCAATATCATTAAATTTTGCATGTTAGAATATGTGGTCGGTGTGATTTGGCCTTAAACACATACTACTGCATGTGTAATCACGTGACTCCGCCCCCTGTCCAGTCTGCAACATGGCGGAGAACTCAAACACGGAGTCAGCTGAGCTACTAGAGACGCTTATATAACCGTTTATTAATCGTAAACGAAGGAAAATGTCCGATATATCGTGATACTGATATAAAGTCATATCGCCCAGCCCTCCTTTACGGTGCTCTGATCGTTTCTGTTTACATACAGCTGCAGTTCAAGATGGGTGCTACTTCCCACTATCAATTCTTCAATCTCTTTCAGCTTCTTACACACTTCTTAGGTTAATTACAGGACAAAGATGGATGGAGATGTTTATGGGAATCAGCAGCAGGGCCGTGCATCAGCTACTTATTACATAAAGAGGTTTGTTTTGTGTCCTAAAGAGGGACAAACCAGTTCTACTGGTGGCATAACTCTCGAAGCATCTGTTCGACTGCATGGACGAGACGGCAGCACAGGCTCAACCTGTTCTACAGCAGAGCGTAGAGACCATACATGACTTATGAGGATCACTGTCCCTCTCTATAAGACCAGGTGGAAAATAAACACAGAGAATAACATAAAATCAGGTGTTCAATTATTGACATTTGTAATGTTTACTTACATTAAAGCACATTTTTGTAGTGTAGGCATAGCCCAGCTTAGAAGGCCATTCTACTGAGGGTTAAGGGCTCTTAATGGTCTAAGTAGAGGGTTAAGTGCTCAAGGGCCATTCAATAGTGTAGCAAATCAGGAGACAAGGGTCCTGAACCCACAGCCCTGTGACTGATAACCAACTACTGAGCCACTACTGTCCCTCTGAAGATCCTCTACAAACCTGACCATTGTCTCCTAGCCCAAGAACCAAGCCTCTGTGAAACGAAAGCAAACGTTCCTATGCAAATGAGTCAAGTCCACACTCCCATGTATGTTCCACAGACATCCGAAACAAGGCCCTCACCTGCCTAAATCTGCAGATAAAGAAACTGCAGCCAATATACAACCTCTTCAAAGTCTGAGACGGTGCTGAAAGTGACTTTGGTGACGCTACCTGAGCCGTGTTTACCTCTCACTTAAAACTACATAGAGGTCAGTGTATGAGAACTACCTGCTCCAGGTACTGGCAGCCTATGGAGGAGGACACTGAGAAGCAAGTGAAGGCGTAGAATAAAACCCGACACCTGGCTGAGGGCGCCTGCTCCAGCGGCCAGGTCTAAAGCTCAGGTTTCTACAGCCCTGGAGAGGTGGACTGTTTATGTCCTACTACACCTGCTTCTTCTCAAATCCAGGGCTAGAATAGGGAGTTTGTCCCCAATTTGAGCCAGAACCAGCTTCTGCTCGTCTGAGAAGACTCTACACCAGATGTTGGAACATTGCTGTGAGGATTTGATTGCATTCAGCCATGAGAGCATTACTGACATCAAGTATTACTGATTGGTTGAACAGTTCTGGATCTCAAACCCCACTACAATGCTGAAGGTAGGAGTTCATCCCCCGATTTGCTGTAGTACCAGCTTCTGCTCTTCTGAGAAGACTCTACACCAGATGTTGGAACATTGCTGTGAGGATTTGATTGCATTCAGCCATGAGAGCATTACTGAAGTCTGAAAGTACTGATATTAAATGATTAGTTTTGGATATAAAAACCATAAAAACCTCTCTAGCCAACACTTGGTATTAAACCATTCCCATTCTGTAGGCAATGCTTTTCAATAGAGACTGTATAGCCTTAAAACAGCTGCATTAGAAGGGGTGTCTGGATATTTTTGGACAGAAAAAGACTCAGAAACACCTGAAATGTGTGTAAATGATGAACAGAGCTAAATACCAGGTGCTGTAATCTCACAACATGCCTGTGTTGTTATTATTCGAGCTACAATTGCTGTTATTCATGCTCACAACAGCCCAAAGTCTATTAACTCACATGTCTGGGAGCTGATTTAGTGCCTCAGCTGAGATACAGGAGCTTTTTAAAGCTTTTAAAGACGTATTATTACAGATAGACCCGTCTGTAATCTATTTTACCACCCATGACCCTCCTAAAATAGATGAAATGTTTAGGCTCAAGCGGATAAACACATCCAGGCTCCAGGCAGTGAGAGGAGGGAGGGCTACGGTCACTCACCATACTGAAGTGCTGTTGTCAGACAGACTCGACTCCCTTATACCAGTCCGGTTCGTCCTGACTTCGCCAAGTGGGCTATCCTCCCTCTGAGCTCACCCCTGCCTGTGTTTTGTTAGAGGAGCTGGAAGCTGAAAGGAGAGGAAACGTGTGAAGGAAAGCTGGAAAACACGGTTGAACGCTCTCCTCAGGACCTGCCTCCTCCTCCTCGATCCATGCTACTGAGCTTAGCAACGGCGACGCACGCAGAGGCATGGCCTGGGTTTCTTCCCCACCCGCATTCAGGCGAGCCACGCCCCTCTGCGCTGTGATTGGCTCCTGCAGCAGCACAACAAAGAACCCGGCGTTCTGGAAGGCTCCGCCCTTTTGTGCTTTGTCAATGGAAAATGTAAACAGTATGAAATGTATATATATATAAAATACCAAAGAAATAAAGCTTATTTTAACAAATAACTTAAATAAATAAATATATATATATATTTGGGGTTTATGTCTTTGTATCGCTGGGTGATCTATCTATCTGTCTATCTGTCTGTCTGTCTGTCTGTCTGTCTATCTATCTATCTGTCTGTCTGTCTGTCTGTCTGTCTGTCTGTCTGTCTGTCTATCTAGCTATCTGTCTGTCTGTCTGTCTGTCTGTCTGTCTGTCTGTCTATCTATCTATCTGTCTGTCTGTCTGTCTGTCTGCTAAATGCCATAAATGTAAATGTAAATGTCTGTCTGTCTGTCTATCTATCTATCAATTTATCTGTCTGTCTATCTTTCTATCTGTTTGTCTGTCTGTCTGTCTATCTTTCTATCTGTTTGTCTGTCTGTCTGTCTATCTTTCTATCTGTTTGTCTGTCTGTCTGTTTGTCTGTCTATCTTTCTATCTGTTTGTCTGTCTGTCTGCCTGTCTGTCTTTCTGTCTGTTTGCCTGTCTGTCTGTCTGTCTGTCTGTCTGTCTGTCTATCTTTTTATCTGTCTGTCTGTCTGTCTGTCTGTCTGCCTTTCTGTTTGTCTGTCTGTCTGTATATCTGTCTATAAATTTATTTGTCTGTCTGTCTGTCTGTCTGTCTGTATATCTGTCTATCAATTTATTTGTCTGTCTATCTATCTATCTATCTATCTATCTATCTATCTATCTATCTATCTATCTATCTGTCTGTCTGTCTGTCTGTCTGTCTATCTATCTATCTATCTATCTATCTGTCTGTCTGTGTATCTGTCTGTCTGTCTATCTATCTATCTGTCTGTCTGTGTATCTGTCTGTCTGTCTATGTATCTATCTATCTGTCTGTCTGTGTATCTGTCTGTCTGTCTATCTATCTATCTATCTGTCTGTCTGTGTATATGTCTGTCTGTCTATCTATCTATATATATATATATATATATATATATATATATATATACTTGTCTGTCTGTCTGTCTATCTATGCAAATTCAAACAAAATACGAAGAAAATAATGGTAGAAATAAAAAAAATGAAGAAATAATGGTTCTAGGCTGCTTTGTTCATGCTTGCTTGTATATTTTAGTATAAGTAGACGATTAAAGCACATGTAGTAAATACATGCTTACTGTACAGTATTAGTGGTGCATAGGATGACAGTCCTGACCTTGATTATCCATTACTTGGATACATATATCTGTGGTGGGTTCTTTAACCATGTATAGAAGCCCTGTCAGTAGAATGAGAACAACAAAGCAACTAAGAGAAAACCTCACATTTAGCTTTATTTATTAGAATGACCTTTTGTGTCCAACGATGTCCAGGCATCCTTTCTAATTCAGCTACTTAAAGGTGTAGGATGCCCAGCTAGAGTCCTAGAAGTGTAGAGGCTGCTGTTACTGCAGCAAAGGAGGGGTAAGGTGGAGTGCAAACACTAGAGAGGAGAAAACAGAGTGAATGGCGCCACCTGTTGGTGACCCATATTAAGTGATATTGAGTTTTTCTTTAAAAACAAAATGAGAAAAAAAACGTATGAAATTATAGTACATTATTTTCTTATACATCCTGACGCTCCTCTCTGTTGGGCTGCATGTTGTTGTTTTTTAATCCACGTCACACTGGATATATTCCCTTGCCATGCAGCATGGAAAAAATGCCTGGAGTGTCTAATCCAGCCTCTGCAGGCCTCTGCTGGGAATATCCTCACAAATTGTGTCCATGGCAGTCAGCAGGGATTATCTGTGTGTACGGCTGGTGATGGTACACCTTCCATCTCCAGGCCGAGACGAGCTCC
>NC_132902.1:24112629-24207629 GCF_030463535.1 Salminus brasiliensis
TATCTGTCTGTCTGTCTGTCTGTCTGTCTATCTATCTATCTATCTATCTATCTATCTATCTATCTATCTGTCTGTCTGTCTGTCTGTCTATCTACCATCTATCTATCTGTCTGTCTGTCTGTCTGTCTGTCTATCTATCTATCTATCTATCTATCTATCTATCTATCTATCTATCTGTCTGTCTGTCTATCTATCTATCTATCTATCTATCTATCTATCTATCTATCTATCTATCTATCTATCTATCTGTCTGTCTGTCTGTCTGTCTGTCTATCTACCATCTATCTATCTGTCTGTCTGTCTGTCTGTCTGTCTATCTATCTATCTATCTATCATCTATCTATCTATCTATCTATCTATCTATCTATCTATCTATCTATCTATCTATCTGTCTGTCTGTCTGTCTGTCTGTCTATCTATCTATCTATCTATCTATCTATCTATCTATCTATCTGTCTGTCTGTCTGTCTGTCTGTCTATCTACCATCTATCTATCTGTCTGTCTGTCTGTCTGTCTGTCTATCTATCTATCTATCTATCTATCTATCTATCTATCATCTATCTGTCTGTCTGTCTGTCTGTCTGTCTGTCTATCTATCTATCTATCTATCTATCTATTTAAGGGGTAAAGATCATGCATGTCTGCAATAATGATTAGGATGATCAATTAGTAAAACAGCCAATCAATAATATAAAAGTGTTGGGGAGGAGAGGGGATCTATGGTCTTTGATCATTATTAGAATTACATTATTATAAAATTATGCTTTGTTATATTATAAATAATGATCTAATTTATTGGTTTTGTTTTATAAATAACTGTTTATCAGTTACAGTAACAGTAAAGGTATAATGGTATAATAGGTGGAAACCAAAACAAATAAACAGACAAACAAACAAACATAAAAGAGAAGGGGAGGGGCATGTCATTTTAGATGTTTTTAAATACAACCCTTATCATTGCTGATTCATAGACCTTTCCTGTGTTAAATATGAAGAAACTCCTCACAGTAGTGTGAATGAAGGACAGTTCGAGCTGGGGGAAGGAGCAGGAAGTGAAGTGGTACATTTGCAGCTTTTCTTACTTCTGCTTTGTTGTGAAGAGTTGGTGAAGTGTACGCACTGGACGTCATGGCGCTGCTGCTGCCCTTCGCTCTTCTGCTCCTTTTTCTTGATAATTGTCAGGGTGAGTAATGCTCTCTTTTATATTAGGTGTGTATTATGGCTGTGTTTTTGTTGTTTACACTCTAACAGGGTCCGATCTTACACTTTAGCTGTAGTGATACTCCAGCCTTTCTGCTTTCAGTGCAGGATTTCATTTCCCTTTACTGCCATCATGAGCAATGAAGTCTGGTAGTCTGTTATTACTAAAGTGAGACAGATCACAGTGCATCCCGTCTTACAGATGTTTCTTCTGCTTCTTCTTTAAGGGGAAACTCGCTTCATGTTTAAAACAGTGGATGAAGAAGTAGAGTTGAATTGTGGGACGAACAAATGGCAAATAAGCAGAAATTCTGACAACCTGATCGACCTGAACTGCTCAGTACAGTGTGGTCATGATGGATTTGCTGAAATTGATGATGATGATGTTGGAAACCCCTCTTTTTGCAAAAATGAAGATTCACAGTTAAGCCCTGGTTGCTCACTGAAAGTAGAGGAAAGTGGGTTTTATGCCTGTGTTGAATCTCTGGATGCTCCTCGTTTCCTTAATCCATTCAAATCATCTCCCAACGTTCTCCAGTCATACATAGTCGCTGTTCAGAACCGAGCCTGTGAGTACCTGTTCATGCTCTAGATCACCACTGTAGTACACTCTTAAAAATGAAGGTGCTTCAGAGGGATCTTTGAGAGATGCCATAGATTAACCACTTATGGTTATAATGAAGAATCATGCTTGTAATAGTGTGAAGAACCTTTTAAAGGCCTGTCACAAACAACAGGCCTCATTCACAAACCTTTCTTCTTAAAACCCACTTGTACAGTTTTCCGGTGTTTGGCTCAGTTTAGGAGGACTGTGGGTTCCATCAGTATGAGAGCAGAGCTGAGAACAGTTCTGCAGTTTACAAACACCTCTTTAATCTGACCTAGACTTCTTGATAGAGCTTCAAGAACAGATTTAAGAAAATTCATAGAAAGATATTAGTGGATAAGGCCCGTGGTTTGTTAGGGAACCCAAAAGTGGTTCTTTTATGCCATTGTGCCGCCAGAACCCTTCATTTCTAAGAGTGCCCTACTAATTTTCATATCACTCTTGAATGCATTACTACTGGGTCATCTCTTTTCATGTCTATTTATAGCTCTTTTTTCATATGTATTAATAAATGTAAAATATATAAGTTAGTTGTTCAAACATGTGGAACATAGTCGGTGAGATAAGCCTGGTTCTGATCTTCTGGAGATCCAGTGTTAAATATTCAGCATTTCTCTCTGCAGTGACGCTCGAGCCTGAGAGAAGATCCTCACTGAATGTATCTGAAGGTTACTCCATGACTTTAAACTGCAGTTTTAACTTCAGTGAAAAATATAAACAGAAGCCTTTTATTATTTACTGGATCAAGACTGTAGGAAGCAGCAGTAGCTGCATTTACTCCTTTGACTTGGGTGATGATTATCAGCAGAAGTTTGATCACCACTGTGAGGAGCAGGAGAGACTGAGGGGCAGAATCTCAAACCAGACCAAAGACCTCTCCACTCACAACATCACGATCAGTGGGGTGATGGGGTCAGACAGTGGGCAGTACCGCTGTGCCTTACAGATGGACACAAGTGGTAAAGAGTATAAATCTGAAGTGAAGTGGACGGTGATAGAAGACGTTACAGTCAGCGTACACAATCCCTCACCACCCCACACTACTGACCACCCTGTGACCCAGAAACAACCTGAGGAACCTGGGAAATATGGTGAGTGGATCCTCGGTATCTGAATGAGTAGGTGTTGGTCTCTGGGTGGGTTTGGCATAATGGACCCTCACTGAAAGTGAACTGATCTGTGTTATTTAATTTGTTGTTGTGACACAGGTGGTCTTCCCATAGGCTTGTCTGTTGCAATCCCCACACTGCTGTGTCTTCTGCTGGTTGCCGTGGTTTTGATAAGAAAGAGGTGCTTTAAGTCAGCAGGTAACCACACTGTGGAGAAAGAGCTTAGCTCTGTAAACCATAAAGATCTGTATGTCAGAGCTCACTTCACTTCCTCATTCTCATAACTACATTTTACTGCGTTATATTTATTATTATTATTATTATTATTATTATTATTATTAGCACTAGTAGTAGTAGTACTGTTGTTTTGTATTGTATTTAATTATATATTATTATTATTATTATTATTATTATTATTATTATTATTGTTATTAGTAGTAGTAGTATTGTTGTTTTTATTGTATTTAATTGTATATTATTATTAGTAGTATTATTATAATTATTATTACTATTATTATTATTATTATTATTATTTATACATTGTACATTATACATTGTATTTAATTATATATTATTATTATTGTTATTATTATTATTAGTAGTAGCCATACTGTTGTTTTTTATTGTATTTAATTGTATATTATTATTATTATTAGTAGTAGTAGTAATACTGTTGTTTTTTATTATATTTAATTATTATATTATTATTAGTAGTAGTAGAAGTAGTAGTATTAGTACTGTTGTTTTTTATTGTATTTAATTGTATATTATTATTATTATTATTATTAGTAGTAGTAGTAGTAGTAGTAGTACTGTTGTTTTTTATTATATTTAATTATATTATTATTATTAGTAGTAGTAGTAGTATTAGTACAGTTGTTTTTTATTGTATTTAATTGTATATTATTATTATTAGTAGTAGTAGTTGTAGTAGTAGTAGTACAGTTGTTTTTATTGTATTTAATTACATATTATTATTATTATTACTATTATTATTATTATTATTATTATTATTATTTATACATAAAAGTAGTGGTCACACAAAAACTCCGAAATGGCAACTTTTAAGGAGAAGAAAAAAAAACTACTAGACTTCAATCCAAGTCTTTTTGGAGCATTTCTATTGGTCCGTTCACCATAAAAAAATTCTGATACAATGTAAAGAACAACTCCCAGATTCACATTATGTCAAAAAAGGAAAAAACGGCAGATAAAAGGTGTTTGGATGGCTGCACTGAAATCTTAACTACCATCAATAAATGATAGATTTAGTCGTAAAATGCATAAAAACTGTGACTCAGGAATAAAACTCCTAATACATATTTGTTTAATAGTCGTTATTAAATTATTTAAAGCAGTTATAGTCTAAAATAATTCTTTATGCATTTAATCTAGTCAGGAAATCGCAGATATTTGATGCTGTAATCATTTTATTCATGTCTTTTATTCATGCAGGATCTCAGGCTGCACAGAGGTAGGCTGTGGTTTTCATTTTTCATCAGTAAGACTCCAGCATTGCGTTAGTTCTTACAGAAATCTGTTGCTTCATTTGTTCCAACTGCAGAAATCAAGAAGAAGCTCTAGACATGGACTGTAAGTGTTTACCGCTTCAGTGTTGTTTGTTTTCTCTGTAAACTCATGCCAATTCTCTGAGGCTCTTATTCAGAGAGGTGTGAGAATGGAGAGTTAGTAAGCTAACCTAAGGACTCTCACTGGTGTAGAGTGGTGGGCTTGTAGGCCGAGGAAATCACAACTCAGCCACAGGAAAGGCAGGGTAGCAGCGGTGTTGCTATCCGCTACTCTACACCAACCACAGCCAAGGTACTGAACATCTGTAGTGCTTGTAGAGCTCATTACTCCGCACCATGTTCACAGGTTCTCCGTACGCCGTCGGCAGAGGAGATCAGGAGTATGGATCCAAGGGGGATTCTTCCAAGACGGCTGATCCAAGCCATGAAGAGCCCTCAGCCCCTCTTGAATTGTATTCAATAGTCAGACTGAACAGCTTATACGACTCTTCGGCCTGAGAGGACAGTCAACATCGTATAAGAGAAAACGGAGGTGATGTGTCTCACATGGTGTAACACTGTGTTCAGGATTTGACGTGATGGTTCAACGTAATCTAGTAATACTTTACTGCTAAGCACTTCCCAAATGATCATACGTTTAATGAAAATGAGAAAATTAATATACTTTAGTTAAACAGTTACATTTTAGACACGATCTTTAGATCCTAATCAAATTCTTGTGTTTATTTTAGTCTGCTGTGCTGATGACAGGATCTGTACTAGTCTGTGACGCATCCTTTTTTACCATTTTACCGTTTTATTTTAGACCTAATGCAGAAAAGAGAAGAAGCCGGTCTAACAGTGTTAAAAAAAGAAGAACAAAAATGGTGTTTCAGCTGAAAAACATTAGTGACGAGGTTGCTTTAACATTCAGAGGTTATTGACCTTAAAATACTATACTGTTTTTATAATGAGACATCGGGCCTTATTTTAGCATTCTTTAGGTGAGACGTCAACCTTCTGTCATGACTGGCTAGGTCTGACAGAGGTATGAGGGTGAACACTCGCAGGGGATGGCTCGATGCGAGAACGTTATAAAAACAATTTTACCCAAAGACACACACCTGAGGCTGGAGGTGAATCCTGGAGCTAGGCTGGCGTGAAGGGAATGAGCGGGATGTAATACGAAAACCAAAACCTACAGGCAGTACCTGGGGAAACTAGAGAACTAGAGAACTTACGTGATCTGAGAGGTCAGTGGCAGAATCCAACTGGCATGAATAAGATAGACCTGGTACCGATAATGCACTCCTGAAGAGAGAGAGCGTCTCTCCGGCGACCCCGAGGCTTCGTGGACTGTACGCTTGCACGCCAACGCACGTGGTCACTGGGCACCCTGACTACGTGAGATAAGTTCAGTACCTAAAGAACCGTGAATGCATCCAATCCCTTGACTACATACAATACCATGAACAATCACTGACTAAGTTCAATACCTTGAATAGGTCCAGTATGACATGAACGTGAATGTCAGAATAAGAGTCCTCATGAGAGCCTGTGGGCCGGAGGCTCAGGGGACGCAGACCTGACACCTTCCAGCTTGATTTAGGGTGTTTGGGTGTGTCTTTGCTATCGTAAAGACTGGAAAAGTCTGCCTTGCTTGGCTCAAAACGCACAAAAGTCATGTACTGAGTCTCTTAATTAATCATGGGTGTGTTTGTTTTGGGCGTAACGTGCAGTAATAAACCAATCAGCACTCTCTGTTACCTTTAAGAGCCAGGTGCGGTCTGTCTGACCTTGGCAGATTGCTATTTCAGTGGTGTAAAGCGTGGGGGGGTGGACGAGCGTCAGGCTGCACACGCCTGTGTTGACAATTCACTGCCAAGATAGCAACGAACGAACATCTGACTGTTGACGAACGTCTGCCTAGGCTGTCTTTAGTAAGTGGTGCTCCTGTGTTTTCTGCTGCCAAGATACGCAGCAATACGCCAGAAACTGACCTGAACACCCCTTATTTTGAGACCACCGCGCCCACCAGCGCAGATATATTCGCAAGCAGCGCTGCTGTTTAAACGACGCAGGCGGAAGGAGTAAAAATAGACTGCTGGCGGGGTGTAAGATGGCAATGAGCGCTGTGACACGCCTTGTGCAGAGTGTAAGATAGGGCCTGTGTCTAAAATAAAACGGTACAGCCAAATAAGGATGTATCACAGACTAGTACAGATCCTGTCATCAGCACAGCAGACTAAAATAAACATAAGAATTTGATTAGGATCTAAAGATCGTGTCTAAAATGAAACTCTTTAACTAAAGTATATTAATTTTCTCATGTTTATTAAAAGTATGATCATTCGGGAACCCTCAGAAAAGTACAAAACAGTCAAAGTATTACAGTGGAGGCTCAGCGGTTAGAGCTCCGGGCTATTGGCAACAGGGTCGTGGGTTCTGTACTTTGGCTCAGCAAGCTGCCACTGTTGGGCCCTTGAGCAAGGCCCTTCACCCTCTCTGCTCCCCGGGCGCTGGAGTTGGCTGCCCACCTCTCTGGGATTGTGTACTACAGAGCTATCTTTTTTCCCTAATTTGTTTTTTCCTATTGACGTGTACATTTTCAGTCACAGGCTCGAGATCTTTAGCATGTAATGGGAAGGCGATGGTTAAGTCAGGGAGGTTATTAATAAACGCATTCGCTGTTGCAGATGTTATTTAGATATTCTGGTTAAGACCTATTTCGAACATGATCAGATAATGGTCAAATATTGAGTCATGTTGAGAGAAGCCAACTACATTATCTGCCTCAATACCCAGCGTTAATACCAAGCCTAGTGAAGAGCTACATCATAACATTGAATTAAGTGAAGCCTAAAGCATCCAAAATTGATTTCAATGCTATTCTCAGTGGGTGCTCAGTTGGGATTCTCTTTGAAATGGATATTAACGCCACCTACAATGATAACTTTATCAGAAGTAAGAGCTACTGCTGCTAGAAAATCAGCGAATTTACTAAGAAATTCAGTATATGGTCCAGGAGGATGATACACTGTTATCAGCAGGAATGAGTGCTGAGTTTTGGAAGCAGGAGATGGGTCTGCCACTTTAAGATTAAGCAGTTCAAATGACTTAGCTTTAAACCCTGTGTTTTGAGTTATTCTTATAACTGAATCATAAATTGTGGCAACTCCACCACCACATCCTGAAGGGTAGCTGTAATAACCAACCCTGGAGGGGTGGAATTCATTTAAAGCTATATATGCATCAGGTTTAACCCATGTCTCACAGAGACATAGTGCATTAAATACAGCAGATTGTCAGTAATAATTTAATTTACAATACCTGATTTAGGTGCTAGTGATATTATATTTAACAGTCCTAATTTAATGTGGTAGTTACTGTTGCTCTGAGGGACAGACGAGTTTGTTTTAATTCTAATGAGGTTGTTAAAACAGATTTTCTGGCTTTTTCGATTATGAGCTACACAGGGGACAGACAGTCTCGATACTGCATGGTTAATTTGCACTGTTATGAGGAAAAGACATGGAAATAGTACCTGCTGAAATACAAGCAGGAAAATGGCAGGGTGAATTATTAAAACAGTATCGATCACTTACCTGCTTATTATTTAGCTTATTATTCACTTACCTGGCCGGTGTGACTGGGTAGAGCCAGTCATTCCAGGTGTAGCACTGCCTCGATGTTCCCAGAGAGAACAGCAGACCCCAGGCGGCTCGGGTTAAGCCCGTCTCGGTGGTAGAGGGCCGGTCACTCCCGAAAGCTCCCCCAGTGGTCCACATAGTCAGTGCCGATGGTGGTGCACCACTCCTGCATGGCAGAGACGAGAATCCTGGCATCTGTCCTCATCAGAGCGGCGTCCAGAAGCGAGCGGTAGTGCTCCTTCAGGACCTCGCTGTGCCGGGCAGAGGTGTCATTTGTCCCCACGTGGAGGACAACAGTGCCGGGAATCCTGCATTGCTGAAGCGTCCAGCACACGAGCACCTGGAAGACAGGAAACCGTGGCATTACCCTTAGACACTTCTATTGTTGTGTCTAACAATAGAATCTCCAATAATGACAATACCGCCTTTGGTAGTTTTCCTCGGTGCTGGGGGAGGCATGGAAGGTGAAGACGACACCTGCTTTCCTCGACCACGCTGATGCTCCCAGGGTCTCTCTGGCGCGGGGGTGAAGTTGGCGATAGCTGGGGTATCCTCCGGGGTGGAGGCCGATGCAGCCGGACGAGCTCCTTGCAGCGTGTCTGGAGAGCGCGTTCCTCCATGGTCGCCATGCTCCTCGGAGTAGTAGTACAGTGACAGATACGTGCACCTGTACCTTCTTTTTAACTTTACCATCATGTCAAAACCTGAACACAGCCTTACTTAACACTCAACCATGTCCTTACTCTGCGCACGTCTCCTCAGTATTATTGTAAAATTATAACTTTGGCTGTAAATTAACAACCAATTCTAACAATTTCATCCTTCAACAGCTTTTTAAGGTGAAGAGGAGGGGCGTGCTGCAGCAAAGATCTCTGGGAAGGAGCATCAGCCTACCGTAAATGCTGTGTTATGCTAGTCACTGTAAGCTGTGTGTTGCTGTAATGTGTGCTGCAAGCTGTAGATCTGTAGGTGCCACTGGGCGTGGAGGTTACACACACTATTTTTTATTCACCAACCACCATTTATAAGACAGAGTGAGAATGACCTCAGGGTGTGTAAAGTGGGGGCTTGACCCTCAGAATCAGGCTGTAGTGAAACTTACTGAAGTTCTTTATTTGATTTGAGGAGCTCCTGTTTGGAACCCACAGGTTCTTCATCTGTAAATGAAGAAACACTACAATACTAAAGTACTGCATCGCATAATAAAGTTGAGTAGATGTGGACGGATTTCCTGTAGAGTTTTTAAAAATAAAATAAAAAATGAAGGCACTTTTAAAACTCCAATACTAACAATACTATTAATTAATGCTACTAATTATTAATAATTATTATTAATAATAATAATAAGCACTGATAATACTGTAAAAGTATGAATATTATTTTTATATAAATAAAAAAACGTATTGAACTGTATATTTTATTTTTAACTGTATATTATCTGTATATTATATTTAACTCTGCTGTCAGTTATTTACCATTAGATATATTTTTTACAGTGTAGCTAAACAAAACAGCTTAAAATTATAAGTTCATCTAACTAAAAAAATACCTTCTTTTTAACTATTTAGTTTTCTTATTTTTTCATTCATTTTTTTGTATTTTTGAATGTGCTAGAGGATGCTAATTGTACAATTCTATAAGTTACAACGCAACTGCTCGAGCTTAAGCTTTTTTTTTAGAAACTTTTATTTCACCACAGTCATTATTTTACTTAAATTAAAATACATTTACTTTATTTAATACCTTCTATTTTATTTAGTACTGCTGTACATGTTTTTTGTTGTTTGTTTCTTTATTTTTAATAAGAAAGGTGCATTGTTTGGACGTTCACATGGGTATATTTATAGTGTATAGTGTATATACACAATATATATACAATATTTATAAACACAATTAATACAGAAAGTGTTTTTAAAGTGCTTGTAATAAATAAAACTAGAATAATAACAGCACAAAGAAGACAACTGAATACAAAATATGGATTTAAAGTGGGTAAACGTGGAAAATAAACAACAGAAATAAAGATAAAATAACTTAAAATAAAAAGGACTTTTACAATAGGATGAAATAGATGTAAATATGCAATGCTATAAATAAAGTGCAGGGACAGTAAGGTCCTGTGGGCCTGTGGAAATGCTTTAACCCGAATTTAAAATCTGCTACATTTGTGGCACATCTCAGATCTTCTCAGATCATCTGAGATCTTCTGGGTCTTTGTTAGCGTACAGGGTAAAAGCTACTTACCTGTGTTTAGTTTGGACTCTGGACTCTCAGGGCCCTACTCGGGTTATACCTCTCTGTAAACAGTGTAGTATGTGGGCTTTCTGGGTCATTCAGTGAATTTAAGACCAGTAGCAGCACTGAAGTCTACTCCATAACTAACTGGACAGCAGTGTAGAGATTTTAGAAGCAGACAGGTGTGCTCTGTTCTCTTCGGCCTGGTTAAATCTCTGTATGAACCGGAGCTGCTAAACGCTCTTCTGTTAGAGGCCCAGTTAAGAGGCTAGTGCAGCGGCACTGTTACTGCATGTAGCCTGATTTAGGGTTCAGGCTAAAAGTCTTCAGAGTTACTGGATAACAGCACCCTATAGTGGCAGTGAGAACACACTGTCAGCCACTAGATGGCGCTGCATCAAAAAAAAACATATTCCTTCTCCACTTGGTACAGCAGGTGGCGCTGCCACACCTTCTGTTAATGCTTAATGTCCTAAAGGTCACACCTTCAGGTCACTGATTAAACCTGGTAGAAATGATCAGACCCACAGTTAAGCAGATTTAGCAGTACAGTCTAACATGCTGCCAGAACTTTTATTGTATTACTCAATTTAATAATGCATGTGTCATAAGTATTATTAATGTGGTAATAATAATTATTTATATTAATACTTTACTGTGGTTTTAGTTATATATATATATATTTTTTTTGTTTGTTTGTTTGTTTGTTTGTTTGAGGATTGGTATTACAGAGGTCTGTCTGTACAAAGCAATAGTGTTATCCACTGAACTGCATTTTAAACAGCCTATAATATATTATTTTTACAGCATTTCTGTAGCTTTATGTATCATAATGTCTCTGTATTTTCACTGTTTGATGTCCAGACATCATCATCATCATCATCATCATCATCATTCAGGTTACTGATTAAGCCCAGACATCCCACCCTGCAAACACTCATTTTAGGGAGGTAGCACCAAGCAACAGCCAACCTCCAACCTCCACCACAACCACCAGCCCCCCGGGGTTGGCTGTTGCTTGGTGCTACCTCCCTTAAATAAAGGATCATCTGTGGGCAGCACAGGTTGCTACTGGCTACCTGATTCGCACCCCTGCACGGTTTGCACTGTGCATATGCACGCATGCTCGGCACAAATCCCAATATACAGAATTCCAATTTCTTTTGTGATATTGTCTTTAATTTCATTAAAAATATGTGTTTTGAAGAGTGGAGGCTCAGGTTACTGTATGAACTATGACTCAGCATTCACTGATCTTCAGACTCTTTGCAGTTCTGCTGCTTTTACATCCACTTTCAGCTCTTATACGCTCGTGCTGTTGAGGAAACACTGGGCACAGGGCAGGAATACGTCCTGGAGAGGGTGTCAGTCCATTGCAGGGGGCCGCACACACATATCCAGTCGCACCAACAGCCCTACAAGCTTTAAACACGGCTCAGCTTGACCCACCATCCCTCAACACACATGGAAGATGCTAGACCCCTCTCTGTCCCGAAGACGAGGTGGTCCTGCAGGTTCGATTTCCTGGCCAGACAAGCACATCACTTAACACCAATTAAGGCCTCGTTTCAGCTGCCGGGCTGAACGGGTCTGAGCAGGGAGGGTACTTGGGACCACTGAACCGTTCAGTGGGTGGGCTTAATGAAGTATGGATTAGCTAATTGGCTCCAAATTGGCATCACCTTTGTGCCGCGAGATCCAGGGCTAGCTTAGTGAACACTAGCATTACCTTCCAGAGGCAAACAGTTACAACCAAAGCTCACCGCTACTGCTTACCTGACTCGCCTTGTCTAGGGAAAACGACGGAAGCTAAGGCCAGTCTACAACGTGAAACACTGTCCCTACGTGTCCCTGAACATGTGGCCTACCTCTCCTAACATCCTAACACAGTGGTTTCTGTAGTAAAGCTGAGGTGTAGCAGCTGTGCTGGACTGTGTTCATGATTTTGTGACTGTGTATCATTACTTCAGAACTACATCTAAAAATGGCCTCCTTGGCGTGGGTTTGAGGCGAGTGTGGTTTATGCAGGCAGATTACACCATGCCAACGGATGAGTTACGGCTTCAGTAAGTTAGCTAGCATTAGTTAACTACCTTGTAGTTGTAGTGCCCTGTCTCCTACATGTGTAACATGATTGTAATGGAGGTCACTCTGAACACGAGAGTTATACGTCTCTGCTAAAGTCGCCTACAGAGGAAGCAGAAGTAATGAGGTTAACCAGAGAAGATGAAGAGACATGCTCAGCCTCTTCCGGTCAGATCTCACACTTATTCTTTCAGCACAGTGAGCTACAGAAGTCATGTCGACGCTGGGTTTTATTCTTTCGGTCGTTTATCTTGTGAATCAAATCCATGGTAAGTGTTTTTCACTTTTTCGTGAGTGTGTGAATGTTAGCATACTATGGCGTTTACCACTGTTCTCTATAACACCTCATAATGGGAAGTTAAAGGAGCCTTATGTGACTTATGTGACTTTCATTTGGGGCAAAAAGACACTCAGATGCAGTCTACACTACATAAGCTGGGGAGTTTCTGTTTACACGAGGCCTCGATAATCAGATAACTGCAGAAATCGGAGTATCAGCAGATTTTTGAGTGCATGTAAACACACTCAGTGTTTCAGGCGGCCGAACTCTCCTTATTCAACCGTACCAAGATACGGCCAGTCTGATGTTCCAGGACTGCTGTAATGCAGACATTTTTACACTGTTGGTCTTTTATGATTAATAAAACTGGATCAGACCACAGAACTGATTCACAACCATGTTTCTCAAACTGTCAATCATTTCTGCTTCTTCTTTAAGGGGAAACTCACTTCATGTTTATAACAGTGGATGAAGTAGTAGAGTTGAATTGTGGGACGAACAAATGGCAAATAAGCAGAAATTCTGACAACCGGATCGACCTGAACTGCTCAGTACAGTGTGGTCATGATGGATCTGCTGAAGTTGATGATGATGTTGGAATCTCCTCCTTTTGCAAAACTAAAGATTCACAGTTAAGCCCTGGTTGCTCACTGGAAGTAGAGGAAAGTGGGTTTTATGCCTGTGTTGAATCTCTGGATGCTCCTCATTTCTTTTATCCATTCAAATCATCTCCCAACGTTCTCCAGTCGTACATAGTCGCTGTTCAGAACCGAGCCTGTGAGTACCTGTTCATGCTCTAGATCACCACTGTAATAGACTCTTAAAAATGAAGGTGCTTCAGAGGGATCTTTGAGAGATGCCATAGATTAACCACTTATGGTTATAATGAAGAATCATGCTTGTAATAGTGTGAAGAACCTTTTAAAGGCCTGTCACAAACAACAGGCCTCATTCACAAACCTTTCTTCTTAAAACCCACTTGTACAGTTTTCCGGTGTTTGGCTCAGTTTAGGAGGACTGTGGGTTCCATCAGTATGAGAGCAGAGCTGAGAACAGTTCTGCAGTTTACAAACACCTCTTTAATCTGACCTAGACTTCTTGATAGAGCTTCAAGAACAGATTTAAGAAAATTCATAGAAAGATATTAGTGGATAAGGCCCGTGGTTTGTTAGGGAACCCAAAAGTGGTTCTTTTATGCCATTGTGCCGCCAGAACCCTTCATTTCTAAGAGTGCCCTACTAATTTTCATATCACTCTTGAATGCATTACTACTGGGTCATCTCTTTTCATGTCTATTTATAGCTCTTTTTTCATATGTATTAATAAATGTAAAATATATAAGTTAGTTGTTCAAACATGTGGAACATAGTCGGTGAGATAAGCCTGGTTCTGATCTTCTGGAGATCCAGTGTTAAATATTCAGCATTTCTCTCTGCAGTGACGCTCGAGCCTGAGAGAAGATCCTCACTGAATGTATCTGAAGGTCACTCCATGACTTTAAACTGCAGTTTTAACTTCAGTGAAAAATATAAACAGAAGCCTTTTATTATTTACTGGATCAAGACTGTAGGAAGCAGCAGTAGCTGCGTTTACTCCTTTGACTTAGATGCTGATTATCAGCAGACGTTTGATCACCACTGTGAGGAGCAGGAGAGACTGAGGGGCAGAATCTCAAACCAGACCAAAGACCGGTCCACTCACAACATCATGATCAGTGGGGTGATGGGGTCAGACAGTGGGCAGTACCGCTGTGCCTTACAGATGGACACAAGTGTTAAAGAGGGTAAATCTGAAGTGAAGTGGACGGTGATAGAAAACGTTACAGTCAGCGTACACAATCCCTCACCACCCCACACTACTGACCACCCTGTGACCCAGAAACAACCTGAGGAACCTGGGAAATATGGTGAGTGGATCCTCGGTATCTGAATGAGTAGGTGTTGGTCTCTGGGTGGGTTTGGCATAATGGACCCTCACTGAAAGCGAACTGATCTGTGTTATTTCATTTGTTGTTGTGACACAGGTGGTCTTCCCATAGGCTTGTCTGTTGCAATCCCCACACTGCTGTGTCTCCTGCTGGTTGTCGTGGTTTTGATAAGAAAGAGGTGCTTTAAGTCAGCAGGTAACCACACTGTGGAGAAAGAGCTTAGCTCTGTAAACCATAAAGATCTGTATGTCACTTCCTCATTCTCATAACTACATTTTACTGCGTTATATTTATTATTATTATTATTATTATTATTATTATTATTAGCACTAGTAGTAGTAGTACTGTTGTTTTGTATTGTATTTAATTATATATTATTATTATTATTATTATTGTTATTATTATTAGTAGTAGTAGTATTGTTGTTTTTATTGTATTTAATTGTATATTATTATTATTATTATTATTATTATAATTATTATTACTATTATTATTATTATTATTATTTATACATTGTACATTATACATTGTATTTAATTATATATTATTATTATTGTTATTATTATTATTAGTAGTAGCCGTACTGTTGTTTTTTATTGTATTTAATTGTATATTATTATTATTATTAGTAGTAGTAGTAGTACTGTTGTTTTTTATTATATTTAATTATTATATTATTATTATTATTAGTAGTAGTAGTAGTAGTATTAGTACTGTTGTTTTTTATTGTATTTAATTGTATATTATTATTATTATTATTATTAGTAGTAGTAGTAGTAGTACTGTTGTTTTTTATTATATTTAATTATATTATTATTATTAGTAGTAGTAGTAGTATTAGTACAGTTGTTTTTTATTGTATTTAATTGTATATTATTATTATTAGTAGTAGTAGTTGTAGTAGTAGTAGTACAGTTGTTTTTATTGTATTTAATTACATATTATTATTATTATTACTATTATTATTATTATTATTATTTATACATAAAAGTAGTGGTCACACAAAAACCTTGTATCTCCGAAATGGCAACTTTTCAGGAGAAGAAAAAAAAACTACTAGACTTCAATCCAAGTCTTTTTGGAGCATTTCTATTGGTCCGTTCACCATAAAAAAATTCTGATACAATGTAAAGAACAACTCCCAGATTCACATTATGTCAAAAAAGGAAAAAACGGCAGATAAAAGGTGTTTGGATGGCTGCACTGAAATCTTAACTACCATCAATAAATGATAGATTTAGTCGTAAAATGCATAAAAAACTGTGACTCAGGAATAAAACTCCTAATACATATTAGTTTAATAGTCGTTATTAAATTATTTAAAGCAGTTATAGTCTAAAATAATTCTTCATGCATTTAATCTAGTCAGGAAATCGCAGATATTTGATGCTCTAATCATTTTATTCATGTCTTTTATTCATGCAGGATCTCAGGCTGCACAGAGGTAGGCTGTGGGTTTCATTTTTCATCAGTAAGACTCCAGCATTGCGTTAGTTCTTACTCATTTCTGTTGCTTCATTTGTTCCAACTGCAGAAATCAAGAAGAAGCTCTAGACATGGACTGTAAGTGTTTACCGCTTCAGTGTTGTTTGTTTTCTCTGTAAACTCATGCCAATTCTCTGAGGCTCTTATTCAGAGAGGTGTGAGAATGGAGAGTTAGTAAGCTAACCCAAGGACTCTTACTGGTGTAGAGAGGTGGGCTTGTAGGCCGAGGAAATCACAACTCAGCCACAGGAAAGGCAGGGTAGCAGCGGTGTTGCTATCCGCTACTCTACACCAACCACAGCCAAGGTACTGAACATCTGTAGTGCTTGTAGAGCTCATTACTCCGCACCATGTTCACAGGTTCTCCGTACGCCGTCGGCAGAGGAGATCAGGAGTATGGATCCAAGGGGGATTCTTCCAAGACGGCTGATCCAAGCCATGAAGAGCCCTCAGCCCCTCTTGAATTGTATTCAATAGTCAGACTGAACAGCTTATACGACTCTTCGGCCTGAGAGGACAGTCAAGAGAAAAAGGAGGTGATGTGTCTCACATGGTGTAACACTGTGTTCAGGATTTGACGTGATGGTTCAACGTAATCTAGTAATACTTTACTGCTAAGCACTTCCCAAATGATCATACGTTTAATGAAAATGAGAAAATTAATATACTTTAGTTAAACAGTTACATTTTAGACACGATCTTTAGATCCTAATCAAATTCTTGTGTTTATTTTAGTCTGCTGTGCTGATGACAGGATCTGTACTAGTCTGTGACGCATCCTTTTTTACCATTTTACCGTTTTATTTTAGACCTAATGCAGAAAAGAGAAGAAGCCGGTCTAACAGTGTTAAAAAAAGAAAATGGTGTTTCAGCTGAAAAACATTAAGGATGAGGTTGCTTTAACATTCGGAGGTCATTGACCTTAAAATACTATACTGTTTTTATAATGAGACATCGGGCCTTATTTTAGCATTCTTTAGGTGAGACGTCAACCTTCTGTCATGACTGGCTAGGTCTGACAGAGGTATGAGGGTGAACACTCGCAGGGGATGGCTCGATGCGAGAACGTTATAAAAACAATTTTACCCAAAGACACACACCTGAGGCTGGAGGTGAATCCTGGAGCTAGGCTGGCGTGAAGGGAATGAGCGGGATGTAATACGAAAACCAAAACCTACAGGCAGTACCTGGGGAAACTAGAGAACTAGAGAACTTACGTGATCTGAGAGGTCAGTGGCAGAATCCAACTGGCATGAATAAGATAGACCTGGTACCGATAATGCACTCCTGAAGAGAGAGAGCGTCTCTCCGGCGACCCCGAGGCTTCGTGGACTGTACGCTTGCACGCCAACGCACGTGGTCACTGGGCACCCTGACTACGTGAGATAAGTTCAGTACCTAAAGAACCGTGAATGCATCCAATCCCTTGACTACATACAATACCATGAAGATGCACAATCACTGACTAAGTTCAATACCTTGAATAGGTCCAGTATGACATGAACGTGAATGTCAGAATAAGAGTCCTCATGAGAGCCTGTGGGCCGGAGGCTCAGGGGACGCAGACCTGACACCTTCCAGCTTGATTTAGGGTGTTTGGGTGTGTCTTTGCTATCGTAAAGACTGGAAAAGTCTGCCTTGCTTGGCTCAAAACGCACAAAAGTCATGTACTGAGTCTCTTAATTAATCATGGGTGTGTTTGTTTTGGGCGTAACGTGCAGTAATAAACCAATCAGCACTCTCTGTTACCTTTAAGAGCCAGGTGCGGTCTGTCTGACCTTGGCAGATTGCTATTTCAGTGGTGTAAAGCGTGGGGGGGTGGACGAGCGTCAGGCTGCACACGCCTGTGTTGACAATTCACTGCCAAGATAGCAACGAACGAACATCTGACTGTTGACGAACGTCTGCCTAGGCTGTCTTTAGTAAGTGGTGCTCCTGTGTTTTCTGCTGCCAAGATACGCAGCAATACGCCAGAAACTGACCTGAACACCCCTTATTTTGAGACCACCGCGCCCACCAGCGCAGATATATTCGCAAGCAGCGCTGCTGTTTAAACGACGCAGGCGGAAGGAGTAAAAATAGACTGCTGGCGGGGTGTAAGATGGCAATGAGCGCTGTGACACGCCTTGTGCAGAGTGTAAGATAGGGCCTGTGTCTAAAATAAAACGGTACAGCCAAATAAGGATGTATCACAGACTAGTACAGATCCTGTCATCAGCACAGCAGACTAAAATAAACATAAGAATTTGATTAGGATCTAAAGATCGTGTCTAAAATGAAACTCTTTAACTAAAGTATATTAATTTTCTCATGTTTATTAAAAGTATGATCATTCGGGATCCCTCAGAAAAGTACAAAACAGTCAAAGTATTACAGTGGAGGCTCAGCGGTTAGAGCTCCGGGCTATTGGCAACAGGGTCGTGGGTTCTGTACTTTGGCTCAGCAAGCTGCCACTGTTGGGCCCTTGAGCAAGGCCCTTCACCCTCTCTGCTCCCCGGGCGCTGGAGTTGGCTGCCCACCTCTCTGGGATTGTGTACTACAGAGCTATCTTTTTTCCCTAATTTGTTTTTTCCTATTGACGTGTACATTTTCAGTCACAGGCTCGAGATCTTTAGCATGTAATGGGAAGGCGATGGTTAAGTCAGGGAGGTTATTAATAAACGCATTCGCTGTTGCAGATGTTATTTAGATATTCTGGTTAAGACCTATTTCGAACATGATCAGATAATGGTCAAATATTGAGTCATGTTGAGAGAAGCCAACTACATTATCTGCCTCAATACCCAGCGTTAATACCAAGCCTAGTGAAGAGCTACATCATAACATTGAATTAAGTGAAGCCTAAAGCATCCAAAATTGATTTCAATGCTATTCTCAGTGGGTGCTCAGTTGGGATTCTCTTTGAAATGGATATTAACGCCACCTACAATGATAACTTTATCAGAAGTAAGAGCTACTGCTGCTAGAAAATCAGCGAATTTACTAAGAAATTCAGTATATGGTCCAGGAGGATGATACACTGTTATCAGCAGGAATGAGTGCTGAGTTTTGGAAGCAGGAGATGGGTCTGCCACTTTAAGATTAAGCAGTTCAAATGACTTAGCTTTAAACCCTGTGTTTTGAGTTATTCTTATAACTGAATCATAAATTGTGGCAACTCCACCACCACATCCTGAAGGGTAGCTGTAATAACCAACCCTGGAGGGGTGGAATTCATTTAAAGCTATATATGCATCAGGTTTAACCCATGTCTCACAGAGACATAGTGCATTAAATACAGCAGATTGTCAGTAATAATTTAATTTACAATACCTGATTTAGGTGCTAGTGATATTATATTTAACAGTCCTAATTTAATGTGGTAGTTACTGTTGCTCTGAGGGACAGACGAGTTTGTTTTAATTCTAATGAGGTTGTTAAAACAGATTTTCTGGCTTTTTCGATTATGAGCTACACAGGGGGGACAGACAGTCTCGATACTGCATGGTTAATTTGCACTGTTATGAGGAAAAGACATGGAAATAGTACCTGCTGAAATACAAGCAGGAAAATGGCAGGGTGAATTATTAAAATAGTATCGATCACTTACCTGCTTATTATTTAGCTTATTATTCACTTACCTGGCCGGTGTGACTGGGTAGAGCCAGTCATTCCAGGTGTAGCACCGCCTCGATGTTCCCAGAGAGAACAGCAGACCCCAGGCGGCTCGGGTTAAGCCCGTCTCGGTGGTAGAGGGCCGGTCACTCCCAAAAGCTCCCCCAGTGGTCCACATAGTCAGTGCCGATGGTGGTGCACCACTCCTGCATGGCAGAGACGAGAATCCTGGCATCTGTCCTCATCAGAGCGGCGTCCAGAAGCGAGCGGTAGTGCTCCTTCAGGACCTCGCTGTGCCGGGCAGAGGTGTCATTTGTCCCCACGTGGAGGACAACAGTGCCGGGAATCCTGCATTGCTGAAGCGTCCAGCACACGAGCACCTGGAAGACAGGAAACCGTGGCATTACCCTTAGACACTTCTATTGTTGTGTCTAACAATAGAATCTTCAATAATGAGAATACCGCCTTTGGTAGTTTTCCTCTGTGCTGGGGGAGGCATGGAAGGTGAAGACGACACCTGCTTTCCTCGACCACGCTGATGCTCCCAGGGTCTCTCTGGCACGGGGGTGAAGTTGGCGATAGCTGGGGTGTGCTAGAACTATGCAGCCGGACGAGCTCCTTGCAGCGTGTCTGGAGAGCGCGTTCCTCCATGGTCGCCATGCTCCTCGGAGTAGTACTACAGTGACAGATACGTGCACCTGTACCTTCTTTTTAACTTTACCATCATATCAAATCCTGAACACAGCCTTACTTAACACTCAACCATGTCCTTACTCTGCGCACGTCTCCTCAGTATTATTGTAAAATTATAACTTTGGCTGTAAATTAACAACCAATTCTAACAATTTCATCCTTCAACAGCTTTTTAAGGTGAAGAGGAGGGGCGTGCTGCAGCAAAGATCTCTGGGAAGGAGCATCAGCCTACCGTAAATGCTGTGTTATGCTAGTCACTGTAAGCTGTGTGTTGCTGTAATGTGTGCTGCAAGCTGTAGATCTGTAGGTGCCGCTGGGCGTGGAGGTTACATACACTATTTTTTATTCACCAACCACCATTTATAAGACGTGTGGAGTGAGAATGACCTCAGGGTGTGTAAAGTGGGGGCTTGACCCTCAGAATCAGGCTGTAGTGAAAGTTACTGAAGTTCTTTATTTGATTTGAGGAGCTCCTGTTTGGAACCCACAGGTTCTTCATCTGTAAATGAAGAAACACTACAATACTAAAGTACTGCATCGCATCAAAAAGTTGAGTAGATGTGGACGGATTTCCTGTAGAGTTTTTAAAAATAAAATAAAAAGGCACTTTTAAACCTCCAATACTAACAATACTATTAATTAATGCTACTAATTATTAATAATTATTAATAATAATAATACTAAGCACTGATGATACTGTAAAAGTATGAATATTATTTTTATATAAATAAAAAAACGTATTGAACTGTATATTTTATTTTTAACTGTATATTATCTGTATATTATATTTAACTCTGCTGTCAGTTATTTACCATTAGATTTTTTTTTTACAGTGTAGCTAAACAAAACAGCTTAAAATTATAAGTTCATTTAACTAAAAAAATACCTTCTTTTTAACTATTTAGTTTTCTTATTTTTTCATTCATTTTTTTGTATTTTTGTATGTGCTTACCTGACTCGCCTTGTCTAGGGAAAACGACGGAAGCTAAGGCCAGTCTACAACGTGAAACACTGTCCCTACGTGTCCCTGAACATGTGGCCTACCTCTCCTAACATCCTAACACAGTGGTTTCTGTAGTAAAGCTGAGGTGTAGCAGCTGTGCTGGACTGTGTTCATGATTTTGTGACTGTGTATCATTACTTCAGAACTACATCTAAAAATGGCCTCCTTGGCGTGGGTTTGAGGCGAGTGTGGTTTATGCAGGCAGATTACACCATGCCAACGGATGAGTTACGGCTTCAGTAAGTTAGCTAGCATTAGTTAACTACCTTGTAGTTGAAGTGCCCTGTCTCCTACATGTGTAACATGATTGTAATGGAGGTCACTCTGAACACGAGAGTTATACGTCTCTGCTAAAGTCGCCTACAGAGGAAGCAGAAGTAATGAGGTTAACCAGAGAAGATGAAGAGACATGCTCAGCCTCTTCTGGTCAGATCTCACACTTATTCTTTCAGCACAGTGAGCTACAGAAGTCATGTCGACGCTGGGTTTTATTCTTTCGGTCGTTTATCTTGTGAATCAAATCCATGGTAAGTGTTTTTCACTTTTTCGTGAGTGTGTGAATGTTAGCATACTATGGCGTTTACCACTGTTCTCTATAACACCTCATAATGGGAAGTTAAAGGAGCCTTATGTGACTTATGTGACTTTCATTTGGGGCAAAAAGACACTCAGATGCAGTCTACACTACATAAGCTGGGGAGTTTCTGTTTACACGAGGCCTCGATAATCAGATAACTGCAGAAATCCGAGTATCAGCAGATTTTTGAATGCATGAAAACACACTCAGTGTTTCAGGCGGCTAAACTCTCCTTATTCAACCGTACCAAGATACGGCCAGTCTGATGTTCCAGGACTGCTGTAATGCAGACATTTTTACACTGTTGGTCTTTTATGATTAATAAAACTGGATCAGACCACAGAACTGATTCACAACCATGTTTCTCAAACTGTCAATCATTTCTGCTTCTTCTTTAAGGGGAAACTCACTTCATGTTTATAACAGTGGATGAAGTAGTAGAGTTGAATTGTGGGACGAACAAATGGCAAATAAGCAGAAATTCTGACAACCGGATCGACCTGAACTGCTCAGTACAGTGTGGTCATGATGGATCTGCTGAAGTTGATGATGATGTTGGAATCTCCTCCTTTTGCAAAACTAAAGATTCACAGTTAAGCCCTGGTTGCTCACTGGAAGTAGAGGAAAGTGGGTTTTATGCCTGTGTTGAATCTCTGGATGCTCCTCATTTCTTTTATCCATTCAAATCATCTCCCAACGTTCTCCAGTCATACATAGTCGCTGTTCAGAACCGAGCCTGTGAGTACCTGTTCATGCTCTAGATCACCACTGTAATAGACTCTTAAAAATGAAGGTGCTTCAGAGGGATCTTTGAGAGATGCCATAGATTAACCACTTATGGTTATAATGAAGAATCATGCTTGTAATAGTGTGAAGAACCTTTTAAAGGCCTGTCACAAACAACAGGCCTCATTCACAAACCTTTCTTCTTAAAACCCACTTGTACAGTTTTCCGGTGTTTGGCTCAGTTTAGGAGGACTGTGGGTTCCATCAGTATGAGAGCAGAGCTGAGAACAGTTCTGCAGTTTACAAACACCTCTTTAATCTGACCTAGACTTCTTGATAGAGCTTCAAGAACAGATTTAAGAAAATTCATAGAAAGATATTAGTGGATAAGGCCCGTGGTTTGTTAGGGAACCCAAAAGTGGTTCTTTTATGCCATTGTGCCGCCAGAACCCTTCATTTCTAAGAGTGCCCTACTAATTTCCATATCACTCTTGAATGCATTACTACTGGGTCATCTCTTTTCATGTCTATTTATAGCTCTTTTTTCATATGTATTAATAAATGTAAAATATATAAGTTAGTTGTTCAAACATGTGGAACATAGTCGGTGAGATAAGCCTGGTTCTGATCTTCTGGAGATCCAGTGTTAAATATTCAGCATTTCTCTCTGCAGGGACGCTCGAGCCTGAGAGAAGATCCTCACTGAATGTATCTGAAGGTCACTCCATGACTTTAAACTGCAGTTTTAACTTCAGTGAAAAATATAAACAGAATCCTTTTATTATTTACTGGATCAAGACTGTAGGAAACAGCAGTAGCTGCGTTTACTCCTTTGACTTAGATGATGGTTATGAGCAGAAGTTTGATCACCACTGTGAGGAGCAGGAGAGACTGAGGGGCAGAATCTCAAACCAGACCAAAGACCTCTCCACTCACAACATCACGATCAGTGGGGTGATGGGGTCAGACAGTGGGCAGTACCGCTGTGCCTTACAGATGGACACAAGTGTTAAAGAGGGTAAATCTGAAGTGAAGTGGACGGTGATAGAAAACGTTACAGTCAGCGTACACAATCCCTCACCACCCCACACTACTGACCACCCTGTGACCCAGAAACAACCTGAGGAACCTGGGAAATATGGTGAGTGGATCCTCGGTATCTGAATGAGTAGGTGTTGGTCTCTGGGTGGGTTTGGCATAATGGACCCTCACTGAAAGTGAACTGATTTGTGTTATTTAATTTGTTGTTGTGACACAGGTGGTCTTCCCATAGGCTTGTCTGTTGCAATCCCCACACTGCTGTGTCTTCTGCTGGTTGTCGTGGTTTTGATAAGAAAGAGGTGCTTTAAGTCAGCAGGTAACCACACTGTGGAGAAAGAGCTTAGCTCTGTAAACCATAAAGATCTGTATGTCACTTCCTCATTCTCATAACTACATTTTACTGCGTTATATTTATTATTATTATTATTATTATTATTATTATTAGCACTACTAGTAGTAGTAGTGCTAGAAAAAAAAAACTACTAGACTTCAATCCAAGTCTTTTTGGAGCATTTCTATTGGTCCGTTCATCATAATAAAATTCTGATACAATGTAAAGAACAACTCCCAGATTCACATTATGTCAAAAAAAGGAAAAAACGGCAGATAAAAGGTGTTTGCATGGCTGCACTGAAATCTTAACTACCATCAATAAATGATAGATTTAGTCGTAAAATGCATAAAAAAACTGTGACTCAGGAATAAAACATATTAATAATAATAATAATACATATTTGTTTAATAGTCGTTATTAAATTATTTAAAGCAGTTACAGTCTAAAATAATTCTTTATGCCTTTAATCTAGTCAGGAAATCGCAGATATTTGATGCTGTAATCATTTTATTCATGTCTTTTATTCATGCAGGATCTCAGGCTGCACAGAGGTAGGCTGTGGGTTTCATTTTTCATCAGTAAGACTCCAGCATTGCGTTAGTTCTTACTCATTTCTGTTGCTTCATTTGTTCCAACTGCAGAAATCAAGAAGAAGCTCTAGACATGGACTGTAAGTGTTTACCGCTTCAGTGTTGTTTGTTTTCTCTGTAAACTCATGCTAATTCTCTGAGGCTCTTATTCAGAGAGGTGTGAGAATGGAGAGTTAGTAAGCTAACCCAAGGACTCTTACTGGTGTAGAGTGGTGGGCTTGTAGGCCGAGGAAATCACAACTCAGCCACAGGAAGGGCAGGGTAGCAGCGGTGTTGCTATCCGCTACTCTACACCAACCACAGCCAAGGTTCTGAACATCTGTAGTGCTTGTAGAGCTCATTACTCCGCACCATGTTCACAGGTTCTCCGTACGCCGTCGGCAGAGGAGATCAGGAGTATGGATCCAAGGGGGATTCTTCCAAGACGGCTGATCCAAGCCATGAAGAGCCCTCAGCCCCTCCTGAATTGTATTCAATAGTCAGACTGAACAGCTTATACGACTCTTCGGCCTGAGAGGACAGTCAACATCGTATAAGAGAAAAAGGAGGTGATGTGTCTCACATGGTGTAACACTGTGTTCAGGATTTGATGTGATGGTTCAACGTAATCTAGTAATACTTTACTGCTAAGCACTTCCCAAATGATCATACGAAAATTAATATACTTTAGTTAAACAGTTACATTTTAGACACGATCTTTAGATCCTAATCAAATTCTTGTGTTTATTTTAGTCTGCTGTGCTGATGACAGGATCTGTACTAGTCTGTGACGCATCCTTTTTTACCATTTTACCATTTTATTTTAGACCTAATGCAGAAAAGAGAAGAAGTGAACAAAAAATGGTGTTTCAGCTGAAAAACATTAAGGATGAGGTTGCTTTAACATTCGGAGGTCATTGACCTTAAAATACTATACTGTTTTTATAATGAGACATCGGGCCTTATTTTAGCATTCTTTAGGTGAGACGTCAACCTTCTGTCATGACTGGCTAGGTCTGACAGAGGTATGAGGGTGAACACTCGCAGGGGATGGCTCGATGCGAGAACGTTATAAAAACAATTTTACCCAAAGACACACACCTGAGGCTGGAGGTGAATCCTGGAGCTAGGCTGGCGTGAAGGAAATGAGCGGGATGTAATACGAAAACCAAAACCTACAGGCAGTACCTGGGGAAACTAGAGAACTAGAGAACTTACGTGATCTGAGAGGTCAGTGGCAGAATCCAACTGGCATGAATAAGATAGACCTGGTACCGATAATGCACTCCTGAAGAGAGAGAGCGTCTCTCCGGCGACCCCGAGGCTTCGTGGACTGTACGCTTGCACGCCAACGCACGTGGTCACTGGGCACCCTGACTACGTGAGATAAGTTCAGTACCTAAAGAACCGTGAATGCATCCAATCCCTTGACTACATACAATACCATGAAGATGCACAATCACTGACTAAGTTCAATACCTTGAATAGGTCCAGTATGACATGAACGTGAATGTCAGAATAAGAGTCCTCATGAGAGCCTGTGGGCCGGAGGCTCAGGGGACGCAGACCTGACACCTTCCAGCTTGATTTAGGGTGTTTGGGTGTGTCTTTGCTATCGTAAAGACTGGAAAAGTCTGCCTTGCTTGGCTCAAAACGCACAAAAGTCATGTACTGAGTCTCTTAATTAATCATGGGTGTGTTTGTTTTGGGCGTAACGTGCAGTAATAAACCAATCAGCACTCTCTGTTACCTTTAAGAGCCAGGTGCGGTCTGTCTGACCTTGGCAGATTGCTATTTCAGTGGTGTAAAGCGTGGGGGGGTGGACGAGCGTCAGGCTGCACACGCCTGTGTTGACAATTCACTGCCAAGATAGCAACGAACGAACATCTGACTGTTGACGAACGTCTGCCTAGGCTGTCTTTAGTAAGTGGTGCTCCTGTGTTTTCTGCTGCCAAGATACGCAGCAATACGCCAGAAACTGACCTGAACACCCCTTATTTTGAGACCACCGCGCCCACCAGCGCAGATATATTCGCAAGCAGCGCTGCTGTTTAAACGACGCAGGCGGAAGGAGTAAAAATAGACTGCTGGCGGGGTGTAAGATGGCAATGAGCGCTGTGACACGCCTTGTGCAGAGTGTAAGATAGGGCCTGTGTCTAAAATAAAACGGTACAGCCAAATAAGGATGTATCACAGACTAGTACAGATCCTGTCATCAGCACAGCAGACTAAAATAAACATAAGAATTTGATTAGGATCTAAAGATCGTGTCTAAAATGAAACTGTTTAACTAAAGTATATTAATTTTCTCATGTTTATTAAAAGTATGATCATTCGGGAACCCTCAGAAAAGTACAAAACAGTCAAAGTATTACAGTGGAGGCTCAGCGGTTAGAGCTCCGGGCTATTGGCAACAGGGTCGTGGGTTCTGTACTTTGGCTCAGCAAGCTGCCACTGTTGGGCCCTTGAGCAAGGCCCTTCACCCTCTCTGCTCCCCGGGCGCTGGAGTTGGCTGCCCACCTCTCTGGGATTGTGTACTACAGAGCTATCTTTTTTCCCTAATTTGTTTTTTCCTATTGACGTGTACATTTTCAGTCACAGGCTCGAGATCTTTAGCATGTAATGGGAAGGCGATGGTTAAGTCAGGGAGGTTATTAATAAACGCATTCGCTGTTGCAGATGTTATTTAGATATTCTGGTTAAGACCTATTTCGAACATGATCAGATAATGGTCAAATATTGAGTCATGTTGAGAGAAGCCAACTACATTATCTGCCTCAATACCCAGCGTTAATACCAAGCCTAGTGAAGAGCTACATCATAACATTGAATTAAGTGAAGCCTAAAGCATCCAAAATTGATTTCAATGCTATTCTCAGTGGGTGCTCAGTTGGGATTCTCTTTGAAATGGATATTAACGCCACCTACAATGATAACTTTATCAGAAGTAAGAGCTACTGCTGCTAGAAAATCAGCGAATTTACTAAGAAATTCAGTATATGGTCCAGGAGGATGATACACTGTTATCAGCAGGAATGAGTGCTGAGTTTTGGAAGCAGGAGATGGGTCTGCCACTTTAAGATTAAGCAGTTCAAATGACTTAGCTTTAAACCCTGTGTTTTGAGTTATTCTTATAACTGAATCATAAATTGTGGCAACTCCACCACCACATCCTGAAGGGTAGCTGTAATAACCAACCCTGGAGGGGTGGAATTCATTTAAAGCTATATATGCATCAGGTTTAACCCATGTCTCACAGAGACATAGTGCATTAAATACAGCAGATTGTCAGTAATAATTTAATTTACAATACCTGATTTAGGTGCTAGTGATATTATATTTAACAGTCCTAATTTAATGTGGTAGTTACTGTTGCTCTGAGGGACGGACGAGTTTGTTTTAATTCTAATGAGGTTGTTAAAACAGATTTTCTGGCTTTTTCGATTATGAGCTACACAGGGGACAGACAGTCTCGATACTGCATGGTTAATTTGCACTGTTATGAGGAAAAGACATGGAAATAGTACCTGCTGAAATACAAGCAGGAAAATGGCAGGGTGAATTATTAAAACAGTATCGATCACTTACCTGCTTATTATTTAGCTTATTATTCACCTACCTGGCCGGTGTGACTGGGTAGAGGCAGTCATTCCAGGTGTAGCACTGCCTCGATGTTCCCAGAGAGAACAGCAGACCCCAGGCGGCTCGGGTTAAGCCCGTCTCGGTGGTAGAGGGCCGGTCACTCCCGAAAGCTCCCCCAGTGGTCCACGTAGTCAGTGCCGATGGTGGTGCACCACTCCTGCATGGCAGAGACGAGAATCCTGGCATCTGTCCTCATCAGAGCGGCGTCCAGAAGCGAGCGGTAGTGCTCCTTCAGGACCTCGCTGTGCCGGGCAGAGGTGTCATTTGTCCCCACGTGGAGGACAACAGTGCCGGGAATCCTGCATTGCTGAAGCGTCCAGCACACGAGCACCTGGAAGACAGGAAACCGTGGCATTACCCTTAGACACTTCTATTGTTGTGTCTAACAATAGAATCTCCAATAATGACAATACCGCCTTTGGTAGTTTTCCTCGGTGCTGGGGGAGGCATGGAAGGTGAAGACGACACCTGCTTTCCTCGACCACGCTGATGCTCCCAGGGTCTCTCTGGCGCGGGGGTGAAGTTGGCGATAGCTGGGGTATCCTCCGGGGTGGAGGCCGATGCAGCCGGACGAGCTCCTTGCAGTGTGTCTGGAGAGCGCGTTCCTCCATGGTCGCCATGCTCCTCGGAGTAGTAGTACAGTGACAGATACGTGCACCTGTACCTTCTTTTTAACTTTACCATCATGTCAAAACCTGAACACAGCCTTACTTAACACTCAACCATGTCCTTACTCTGCGCACGTCTCCTGAGTATTATTGTAAAATTATAACTTTGGCTGTAAATTAACAACCAATTCTAACAATTTCATCCTTCAACAGCTTTTTAAGGTGAAGAGGAGGGGCGTGCTGCAGCAAAGATCTCTGGGAAGGAGCATCAGCCTACCGTAAATGCTGTGTAATGCTAGTCACTGTAAGCTGTGTGTTGCTGTAATGTGTGCTGCAAGCTGTAGATCTGTAGGTGCCGCTGGGCGTGGAGGTTACACACACTATTTTTTATTCACCAACCACCATTTATAAGACATGTGGAGTGAGAATGACCTCAGGGTGTGTAAAGTGGGGGCTTGACCCTCAGAATCAGGCTGTAGTGAAAGTTACTGAAGTTCTTTATTTGATTTGAGGAGCTCCTGTTTGGAACCCACAGGTTCTTCATCTGTAAATGAAGAAACACTACAATACTAAAGTACTGCATCGCATAATAAAGTTGAGTAGATGTGGACGGATTTCCTGTAGAGTTTTTAAAAATAAAATAAAAAGGCACTTTTAAACCTCCAATACTAACAATACTATTAATTAATGCTACTAATTATTAATAATTATTAATAATAATAATACTAAGCACTGATGATACTGTAAAAGTATGAATATTATTTTTATATAAATAAAAAAACGTATTGAACTGTATATTTTATTTTTAACTGTATATTATCTGTATATTATATTTAACTCTGCTGTCAGTTATTTACCATTAGATTTTTTTTTACAGTGTAGCTAAACAAAACAGCTTAAAATTATAAGTTCATTTAACTAAAAAAATACCTTCTTTTTAACTATTTAGTTTTCTTATTTTTTCATTCATTTTTTTGTATTTTTGTATGTGCTAGAGGATGCTAATTGTACAATTCTATAAGTTACAATGCAACTGCTCGAGCTTAAGCTTTTTTTTAGAAACTTTTATTTCACCACAGTCATTATTTTACTTAAATTAAAAAACATTTACTTTATTTAATACCTTCTATTTTATTTAGTACTGCTGTACATGTTTTTTGTTGTTTGTTTCTTTTGTTTTAATAAGAAAGGTGCATTGTTTGGACGTTCACATGGGTATATTTATAGTGTATAGTGTATATACACAATAT
Organism: Salminus brasiliensis; assembly: GCF_030463535.1. Classification (NCBI taxonomy): domain Eukaryota; kingdom Metazoa; phylum Chordata; class Actinopteri; order Characiformes; family Bryconidae; genus Salminus; species Salminus brasiliensis. The sequence continues at coordinate 24,142,754 of NC_132902.1, forward strand.
ATATACAATATTTATAATACAGAAAGTGTTTTTAAAGTGCTTGTAATAAATAAAACTAGAATAATAACAGCACAAAGAAGACAACTGAATACAAAATATGGATTTAAAGTGGGTAAACGTGGAAAATAAACAACAGAAATAAAGATAAAATAACTTAAAATAAAAAGGACTTTTACAATAGGATGAAATAGATGTAAATATGCAATGCTATAAATAAAGTGCAGGGACAGTAAGGTCCGAGAGCTCAGTTGTGGGCCTGTGGAAATGCTTTAACCCGAATTTAAAATCTGCTACATTTGTGGCACATCTTCTCAGATCTTCTCAGATCATCTGAGATCTTCTGGGTCTTTGTTAGCGTACAGGGTAAAAGCTACTTACCTGTGTTTAGTTTGGACTCTGGACTCTCAGGGCCCTACTCGGGTTATACCTCTCTGTAAACAGTGTAGTATGTGGGCTTTCTGGGTCATTCAGTGAATTTAAGACCAGTAGCAGCACTGAAGTCTACTCCATAACTAACTGGACAGCAGTGTAGAGATTTTAGAAGCAGACAGGTGTGCTCTGTTCTCTTCGGCCTGGTTAAATCTCTGTATGAACCGGAGCTGCTAAACGCTCTTCTGTTAGAGGCCCAGTTAAGAGGCTAGTGCAGCGGCACTGTTACTGCATGTAGCCTGATTTAGGGTTCAGGCTAAAAGTCTTCAGAGTTACTGGATAACAGCACCCTATAGTGGCAGTGAGAACACACTGTCAGCCACTAGATGGCGCTGCTACAAAAAAAATGTATTCCTTCTCCACTTGGTACAGCAGGTGGCGCTGCCACACCTTCTGTTAATGCTTAATGTCCTAAAGGTCACACCTTCAGGTCACTGATTAAACCTGGTAGAAACGATCAGACCCACAGTTAAGCAGATTTAGCAGTACAGAGTCTAACATGCTGCCAGAACTTTTATTGTATTACTCAATTTAATAATGCATGTGTCATAAGAATTATTAATGTGGTAATAATAATTATTTATATTAATACTTTACTGTGGTTTTAGTTATATATATATATATTTTTTTGAGGATTGGTATTACAGAGGTCTGTCTGTACAAAGCAATAGTGTTATCCACTGAACTGTATTTTAAACAGCCTATAATATATTATTTTTACAGCATTTCTGTAGCTTTATGTATCATAATGTCTCTGTATTTTCACTGTTTGATGTCCAGACATCATCATCATCATCATCATCATCATTCAGGTCACTAATTAACCCCAGACATCCCACCCTGCAAACACTCATTTTAGGGAGGTAGCACCAAGCAACAGCCAACCTCCAACCTCCATCACAACCACCAGCCCCCCGGGGTTGGCTGTTGCTTGGTGCTACCTCCCTTAAATAAAGGATCATCTGTGGGCAGCACAGGTTGCTACTGGCTACCTGATTCGCACCCCTGCACGGTTTGCACTGTGCATATGCACGCATGCTAGGCACAAATCCCAATATACAGAATTCCAATTTCTTTTGTGATATTGTCTTTAATTTCATTAAAAATATGTGTTTTGAAGAGTGGAGGCTCAGGTTACTGTATGAACTATGACTCAGCATTCACTGATCTTCAGACTCTTTGCAGTTCTGCTGCTTTTACATCCACTTTCAGCTCTTATACGCTCGTGCTGTTGAGGAAACACTGGGCACAGGGCAGGAATACGTCCTGGAGAGGGTGTCAGTCCATTGCAGGGGGCCGCACACACATATCCAGTCACACCAACAGCCCTACAAGCTTTAAACACGGCTCAGCTTGACCCACCATCCCTCAACACACATGGAAGATGCTAGACCCCTCTCTGTCCCGAAGACGAGGTGTTCCTGCAGGTTCGATTTCCTGGCCAGACAAGCACATCACTTAACACCAATTAAGGCCTCGTTTCAGCTGCCGGGCTGAACGGGTCTGAGCAGGGAGGGTACTTGGGACCACTGAACCGTTCAGTGGGTGGGCTTAATGAAGTATGGATTAGCTAATTGGCTCCAAATTGGCATCACCTTTGTGCAGCAAGATCCAGGGCTAGCTTAGTGAACACTAGCATTACCTTCCAGAGGCAAACAGTTACAACCAAAGCTCACCGCTACTGCTTACCTGACTCGCCTTGTCTAGGGAAAACGACGGAAGCTAAGGCCAGTCTACAACGTGAAACACTGTCCCTACGTGTCCCTGAACATGTGGCCTACCTCTCCTAACATCCTAACACAGTGGTTTCTGTAGTAAAGCTGAGGTGTAGCAGCTGTGCTGGACTGTGTTCATGATTTTGTGACTGTGTATCATTACTTCAGAACTACATCTAAAAATGGCCTCCTTGGCGCGGGTTTGAGGCGAGTGTGGTTTATGCAGGCAGATTACACCATGCCAACGGATGAGTTACGGCTTCAGTAAGTTAGCTAGCATTAGTTAACTACCTTGTAGTTGTAGTGCCCTGTCTCCTACATGTGTAACATGATTGTAATGGAGGTCACTCTGAACACGAGGGTTATACGTCTCTGCTTAAGTCGCCTACAGAGGAATTACCACAAAAAGGCAGAAGTAATGAGGTTAACCAGAGAAGATGAAGAGACATGCTCAGCCTCTTCCGGTCAGATCTCACACTTATTCTTTCAGCACAGTGAGCTACAGAAGTCATGTCGACGCTGGGTTTTATTCTTTCGGTCGTTTATCTTGTGAACCAAATCCATGGTAAGTGTTTTTCACTTTTTTGTCATTGTGTGAATGTTAGCATGCTATGGCGTTTACCACTGTTCTCTATAACACCTCATAATGGGAAGTTAAAGGAGCCTTATGTGACTTATGTGACTTTCATTTGGGGCAAAAAGACACTCAGATGCAGTCTACACTACATAAGCTGGGGAGTTTTTGTTTACACGAGGCCTCGATAATCAGATAACTGCAGAAATCCCAGTATCAGCAGATTTTTGAGTGCATGTAAACACACTCAGTGTTTCAGGCGGCCGAACTCTCCTTATTCAACCGTATCAAGATACGGCCAGTCTGATGTTCCAGGGCTGCTGTAATGCAGACATTTTTACACTGTTGGTCTTTTATGATTAATAAAACTGGATCAGACCACAGAACTGATTCACAACCATGTTTCTCAAACTGTCAATCATTTCTGCTTCTTCTTTAAGGGGAAACTCACTTCATGTTTATAACAGTGGATGAAGTAGTAGAGTTGAATTGTGGGACGAACAAATGGCAAATAAGCAGAAATTCTGACAACCTGATCGACCTGAACTGCTCAGTACAGTGTGGTCATGATGGATCTGCTGTTGATGATGATGTTGGAATCTCCTCTTTTTGCAAAAATGAAGATTCACAGTTAAGCCCTGGTTGCTCACTGAAAGTAGAGGAAAGTGGGTTTTATGCCTGTGTTGAATCTCTGGATGCTCCTCGTTTCCTTTATCCATTCAAATCATCTCCCAACGTTCTCCAGTCATACATAGTCGCTGTTCAGAACCGAGCCTGTGAGTACCTGTTCATGCTCTAGATCACCACTGTAATAGACTCTTAAAAATGAAGGTGCTTCAGAGGGATCTTTGAGAGATGCCATAGATTAACCACTTATGGTTTTAATGAAGAATCATGCTTGTAATAGTGTGAAGAACCTTTTAAAGGCCTGTCACAAACAACAGGCCTCATTCACAAACCTTTCTTCTTAAAACCCACTTGTACAGTTTTCCAGTGTTTGGCTCAGTTTAGGAGGACTGTGGGTTCCATCAGTATGAGAGCAGAGCTGAGAACAGTTCTGCAGTTTACAAACACCTCTTTAATCTGACCTAGACTTCTTGATAGAGCTTCAAGAACAGATTTAAGAAAATTCATAGAAAGATATTAGTGGATAAGGCCCGTGGTTTGTTAGGGAACCCAAAAGTGGTTCTTTTATGCCATTGTGCCGCCAGAACCCTTCATTTCTAAGAGTGCCCTACTAATTTTCATATCACTCTTGAATGCATTACTACTGGGTCATCTCTTTTCATGTCTATTTATAGCTCTTTTTTCATATGTATTAATAAATGTAAAATATATAAGTTAGTTGTTCAAACATGTGGAACATAGTCGGTGAGATAAGCCTGGTTCTGATCTTCTGGAGATCCAGTGTTAAATATTCAGCATTTCTCTCTGCAGTGACGCTCGAGCCTGAGAGAAGATCCTCACTGAATGTATCTGAAGGTCACTCCATGACTTTAAACTGCAGTTTTAACTTCAGTGAAAAATATAAACAGAATCCTTTTATTATTTACTGGATCAAGACTGTAGGAAGCAGCAGTAGCTGCATTTACTCCTTTGAGTTGGGTGATGATTATCAGCAAAGGTTTGATCACCACTGTGAGGAGCAGGAGAGACTGAGGGGCAGAATCTCAAACCAGACCAAAGACCTCTCCACTCACAACATCACGATCAGTGGGGTGATGGGGTCAGACAGTGGGCAGTACCGCTGTGCCTTACAGATGGACACAAGTGTTAAAGAGGGTAAAACTGAAGTGAAGTGGACGGTGATAGAAAACGTTACAGTCATCGTACACAATCCCTCACCACCCCACACTACTGACCACCCTGTGACCCAGAAACAACCTGAGGAACCTGGGAAATATGGTGAGTGGATCCTCGGTATCTGAATGAGTAGGTGTTGGTCTCTGGGTGGGTTTGGCATAATGGACCCTCACTGAAAGTGAACTGATTTGTGTTATTTAATTTGTTGTTGTGACACAGGTGGTCTTCCCATAGGCTTGTCTGTTGCAATCCCCACACTGCTGTGTCTTCTGCTGGTTGTCGTGGTTTTGATAAGAAAGAGGTGCTTTAAGTCAGCAGGTAACCACACTGTGGAGAAAGAGCTTAGCTCTGTAAACCATAAAGATCTGTATGTCAGAGCTCACTTCACTTCCTCATTCTCATAACTACATTTTACTGCGTTATATTTATTATTATTATTATTATTATTATTATTATTATTATTAGCACTACTAGTAGTAGTAGTGCTAGAAAAAAAAAACTACTAGACTTCAATCCAAGTCTTTTTGGAGCATTTCTATTGGTCCGTTCATCATAATAAAATTCTGATACAATGTAAAGAACAACTCCCAGATTCACATTATGTCAAAAAAAGGAAAAAACGGCAGATAAAAGGTGTTTGCATGGCTGCACTGAAATCTTAACTACCATCAATAAATGATAGATTTAGTCGTAAAATGCATAAAAAACTGTGACTCAGGAATAAAACATATTAATAATAATAATAATACATATTTGTTTAATAGTCGTTATTAAATTATTTAAAGCAGTTACAGTCTAAAATAATTCTTTATGCCTTTAATCTAGTCAGGAAATCGCAGATATTTGATGCTGTAATCATTTTATTCATGTCTTTTATTCATGCAGGATCTCAGGCTGCACAGAGGTAGGCTGTGGTTTTCATTTTTCATCAGTAAGACTCCAGCATTGTGTTAGTTCTTACTCATTTCTGTTGCTTCATTTGTTCCAACTGCAGAAATCAAGAAGAAGCTCTAGACATGGACTGTAAGTGTTTACCGCTTCAGTGTTGTTTGTTTTCTCTGTAAACTCATGCTAATTCTCTGAGGCTCTTATTCAGAGAGGTGTGAGAATGGAGAGTTAGTAGGCTAACCCAAGGACTCTTACTGGTGTAGAGTGGTGGGCTTGTAGGCCGAGGAAATCACAACTCAGCCACAGGAAGGGCAGGGTAGCAGCGGTGTTGCTATCCGCTACTCTACACCAACCACAGCCAAGGTACTGAACATCTGTAGTGCTTGTAGAGCTCATTACTCCGCACCATGTTCACAGGTTGAAGAGCCTGTGTTGACAATTCACTGCCAAGATAGCAACGAACAAAAGTCTGACTGTTGACGAACGTCTGCCTAGGCTGTCTTTAGTAAGTCGTGCTCCTGTGTTTTCTGCTGCCAAGATACGCAGCAATACGCCAGAAACTGACCTGAACACCCCTTATTTTGAGACCACCGCGCCCACCAGTGCAGATATATTCGCAAGCAGCGCTGCTGTTTAAACGACGCAGGCGGAAGGAGTAAAAATAGACTGCTGGCGGGGTGTAAGATGGCAATGAGTGTTGTGACACGCCTTGTGCAGAGTGTAAGATAGGGCCTGTGTCTAAAATAAAACAGTACAGCCAAATAAGGATGTATCACAGACTAGTACAAATCCTGTCATCAGCACAGCAGACTAAAAAAAACCTAAGAATTTGATTAGGATCTAAAGATCGTGTCTAAAATGAAACTCTTTAACTAAAGTTTATTAATTTTCTCATGTTTATTAAAAGTATGATCATTCGGGAACCCTCAGAAAAGTACAAAACAGTCAAAGTATTACAGTGAAGGCTCAGCGGTTAGAGCTCCGGGCTATTGGCAACAGGGTCGTGGGTTCTGTACTTTGGCTCAGCAAGCTGCCACTGTTGGGCCCTTGAGCAAGGCCCTTCACCCTCTCTGCTCCCCGGGCGCTGGAGTTGGCTGCCCACCTCTCTGGGAGTGTGTACCACAGAGCTATCTTTTTTCCCTAATTTGTTTTTTCCTATTGACGTGTACATTTTCAGTCACAGGCTCGAGATCTTTAGCATGTAATGGGAAGGCGATGGTTAAGTCAGGGAGGTTATTAATAAACGCATTCGCTGTTGCAGATGTTATTTAGATATTCTGGTTAAGACCTATTTCGAACATGATCAGATAATGGTCAAATATTGAGTCATGTTGAGAGAAGCCAACTACATTATCTGCCTCAATACCCAGCGTTAATACCAAGCCTAGTGAAGAGCTACATCATAACATTGAATTAAGTGAAGCCTAAAGCATCCAAAATTGATTTCAATGCTATTCTCAGTGGGTCCTCAGTTGGGATTCTCTTTGAAATGGATATTAACGCCACCTACAATGATAACTTTATCAGAAGTAAGAGCTACTGCTGCTAGAAAATCAGCGAATTTACTAAGAAATTCAGTATATGGTCCAGGAGGATGATACACTGTTATCAGCAGGAATGAGTGCTGAGTTTTGGAAGCAGGAGATGGGTCTGCCACTTTAAGATTAAGCAGTTCAAATGACTTAGCTTTAAACCCTGTGTTTTGAGTTATTCTTATAACTGAATCATAAATTGTGGCAACTCCACCACCACATCCTGAAGGGTAGCTGTAATAACCAACCCTGGAGGGGTGGAATTCATTTAAAGCTATATATGCATCAGGTTTAACCCATGTCTCACAGAGACATAGTGCATTAAATACAGCAGATTGTCAGTAATAATTTAATTTACAATACCTGATTTAGGTGCTAGTGATATTATATTTAACAGTCCTAATTTAATGTGGTAGTTACTGTTGCTCTGAGGGACGGACGAGTTTGTTTTAATTCTAATGAGGTTGTTAAAACAGATTTTCTGGCTTTTTCGATTATGAGCTACACAGGGGACAGACAGTCTCGATACTGCATGGTTAATTTGCACTGTTATGAGGAAAAGACATGGAAATAGTACCTGCTGAAATACAAGCAGGAAAATGGCAGGGTGAATTATTAAAACAGTATCGATCACTTACCTGCTTATTATTTAGCTTATTATTCACTTACCTGGCCGGTGTGACTGGGTAGAGCCAGTCATTCCAGGTGTAGCACTGCCTCGATGTTCCCAGAGAGAACAGCAGACCCCAGGCGGCTCGGGTTAAGCCCGTCTCGGTGGTAGAGGGCCGGTCACTCCCGAAAGCTCCCCCAGTGGTCCACGTAGTCAGTGCCGATGGTGGTGCACCACTCCTGCATGGCAGAGACGAGAATCCTGGCATCTGTCCTCATCAGAGCGGCGTCCAGAAGCGAGCGGTAGTGCTCCTTCAGGACCTCGCTGTGCCGGGCAGAGGTGTCATTTGTCCCCACGTGGAGGACAACAGTGCCGGGAATCCTGCATTGCTGAAGCGTCCAGCACACGAGCACCTGGAAGACAGGAAACCGTGGCATTACCCTTAGACACTTCTATTGTTGTGTCTAACAATAGAATCTCCAATAATGACAATACCGCCTTTGGTAGTTTTCCTCGGTGCTGGGGGAGGCATGGAAGGTGAAGACGACACCTGCTTTCCTCGACCACGCTGATGCTCCCAGGGTCTCTCTGGCGCGGGGGTGAAGTTGGCGATAGCTGGGGTATCCTCCGGGGTGGAGGCCGATGCAGCCGGACGAGCTCCTTGCAGCGTGTCTGGAGAGCGCGTTCCTCCATGGTCGCCATGCTCCTCGGAGTAGTAGTACAGTGACAGATACGTGCACCTGTACCTTCTTTTTAACTTTACCATCATGTCAAAACCTGAACACAGCCTTACTTAACACTCAACCATGTCCTTACTCTGCGCACGTCTCCTCAGTATTATTGTAAAATTATAACTTTGGCTGTAAATTAACAACCAATTCTAACAATTTCATCCTTCAACAGCTTTTTAAGGTGAAGAGGAGGGGCGTGCTGCAGCAAAGATCTCTGGGAAGGAGCATCAGCCTACCGTAAATGCTGTGTTATGCTAGTCACTGTAAGCTGTGTGTTGCTGTAATGTGTGCTGCAAGCTGTAGATCTGTAGGTGCCACTGGGCGTGGAGGTTACACACACTATTTTTTATTCACCAACCACCATTTATAAGACAGAGTGAGAATGACCTCAGGGTGTGTAAAGTGGGGGCTTGACCCTCAGAATCAGGCTGTAGTGAAACTTACTGAAGTTCTTTATTTGATTTGAGGAGCTCCTGTTTGGAACCCACAGGTTCTTCATCTGTAAATGAAGAAACACTACAATACTAAAGTACTGCATCGCATAATAAAGTTGAGTAGATGTGGACGGATTTCCTGTAGAGTTTTTAAAAATAAAATAAAAAATGAAGGCACTTTTAAAACTCCAATACTAACAATACTATTAATTAATGCTACTAATTATTAATAATTATTATTAATAATAATAATAAGCACTGATAATACTGTAAAAGTATGAATATTATTTTTATATAAATAAAAAAACGTATTGAACTGTATATTTTATTTTTAACTGTATATTATCTGTATATTATATTTAACTCTGCTGTCAGTTATTTACCATTAGATATATTTTTTACAGTGTAGCTAAACAAAACAGCTTAAAATTATAAGTTCATCTAACTAAAAAAATACCTTCTTTTTAACTATTTAGTTTTCTTATTTTTTCATTCATTTTTTTGTATTTTTGAATGTGCTAGAGGATGCTAATTGTACAATTCTATAAGTTACAACGCAACTGCTCGAGCTTAAGCTTTTTTTTTAGAAACTTTTATTTCACCACAGTCATTATTTTACTTAAATTAAAATACATTTACTTTATTTAATACCTTCTATTTTATTTAGTACTGCTGTACATGTTTTTTGTTGTTTGTTTCTTTATTTTTAATAAGAAAGGTGCATTGTTTGGACGTTCACATGGGTATATTTATAGTGTATAGTGTATATACACAATATATATACAATATTTATAAACACAATTAATACAGAAAGTGTTTTTAAAGTGCTTGTAATAAATAAAACTAGAATAATAACAGCACAAAGAAGACAACTGAATACAAAATATGGATTTAAAGTGGGTAAACGTGGAAAATAAACAACAGAAATAAAGATAAAATAACTTAAAATAAAAAGGACTTTTACAATAGGATGAAATAGATGTAAATATGCAATGCTATAAATAAAGTGCAGGGACAGTAAGGTCCTGTGGGCCTGTGGAAATGCTTTAACCCGAATTTAAAATCTGCTACATTTGTGGCACATCTCAGATCTTCTCAGATCATCTGAGATCTTCTGGGTCTTTGTTAGCGTACAGGGTAAAAGCTACTTACCTGTGTTTAGTTTGGACTCTGGACTCTCAGGGCCCTACTCGGGTTATACCTCTCTGTAAACAGTGTAGTATGTGGGCTTTCTGGGTCATTCAGTGAATTTAAGACCAGTAGCAGCACTGAAGTCTACTCCATAACTAACTGGACAGCAGTGTAGAGATTTTAGAAGCAGACAGGTGTGCTCTGTTCTCTTCGGCCTGGTTAAATCTCTGTATGAACCGGAGCTGCTAAACGCTCTTCTGTTAGAGGCCCAGTTAAGAGGCTAGTGCAGCGGCACTGTTACTGCATGTAGCCTGATTTAGGGTTCAGGCTAAAAGTCTTCAGAGTTACTGGATAACAGCACCCTATAGTGGCAGTGAGAACACACTGTCAGCCACTAGATGGCGCTGCATCAAAAAAAAACATATTCCTTCTCCACTTGGTACAGCAGGTGGCGCTGCCACACCTTCTGTTAATGCTTAATGTCCTAAAGGTCACACCTTCAGGTCACTGATTAAACCTGGTAGAAATGATCAGACCCACAGTTAAGCAGATTTAGCAGTACAGTCTAACATGCTGCCAGAACTTTTATTGTATTACTCAATTTAATAATGCATGTGTCATAAGTATTATTAATGTGGCAATAATAATTATTTATATTAATACTTTACTGTGGTTTTAGTTATATATATATATTTTTTTTTTGTTTGTTTGTTTGTTTGTTTGTTTGAGGATTGGTATTACAGAGGTCTGTCTGTACAAAGCAATAGTGTTATCCACTGAACTGCATTTTAAACAGCCTATAATATATTATTTTTACAGCATTTCTGTAGCTTTATGTATCATAATGTCTCTGTATTTTCACTGTTTGATGTCCAGACATCATCATCATCATCATCATCATCATCATTCAGGTTACTGATTAAGCCCAGACATCCCACCCTGCAAACACTCATTTTAGGGAGGTAGCACCAAGCAACAGCCAACCTCCAACCTCCACCACAACCACCAGCCCCCCGGGGTTGGCTGTTGCTTGGTGCTACCTCCCTTAAATAAAGGATCATCTGTGGGCAGCACAGGTTGCTACTGGCTACCTGATTCGCACCCCTGCACGGTTTGCACTGTGCATATGCACGCATGCTCGGCACAAATCCCAATATACAGAATTCCAATTTCTTTTGTGATATTGTCTTTAATTTCATTAAAAATATGTGTTTTGAAGAGTGGAGGCTCAGGTTACTGTATGAACTATGACTCAGCATTCACTGATCTTCAGACTCTTTGCAGTTCTGCTGCTTTTACATCCACTTTCAGCTCTTATACGCTCGTGCTGTTGAGGAAACACTGGGCACAGGGCAGGAATACGTCCTGGAGAGGGTGTCAGTCCATTGCAGGGGGCCGCACACACATATCCAGTCACACCAACAGCCCTACAAGCTTTAAACACGGCTCAGCTTGACCCACCATCCCTCAACACACATGGAAGATGCTAGACCCCTCTCTGTCCCGAAGATGAGGTGTTCCTGCAGGTTCGATTTCCTGGCCAGACAAGCACATCACTTAACACCAATTAAGGCCTCGTTTCAGCTGCCGGGCTGAACGGGTCTGAGCAGGGAGGGTACTTGGGACCACTGAACCGTTCAGTGGGTGGGCTTAATGAAGTATGGATTAGCTAATTGGCTCCAAATTGGCATCACCTTTGTGCAGCAAGATCCAGGGCTAGCTTAGTGAACACTAGCATTACCTTCCAGAGGCAAACAGTTACAACCAAAGCTCACCGCTACTGCTTACCTGACTCGCCTTGTCTAGGGAAAACGACGGAAGCTAAGGCCAGTCTACAACGTGAAACACTGTCCCTACGTGTCCCTGAACATGTGGCCTACCTCTCCTAACATCCTAACACAGTGGTTTCTGTAGTAAAGCTGAGGTGTAGCAGCTGTGCTGGACTGTGTTCATGATTTTGTGACTGTGTATCATTACTTCAGAACTACATCTAAAAATGGCCTCCTTGGCGCGGGTTTGAGGCGAGTGTGGTTTATGCAGGCAGATTACACCATGCCAACGGATGAGTTACGGCTTCAGTAAGTTAGCTAGCATTAGTTAACTACCTTGTAGTTGTAGTGCCCTGTCTCCTACATGTGTAACATGATTGTAATGGAGGTCACTCTGAACACGAGGGTTATACGTCTCTGCTTAAGTCGCCTACAGAGGAATTACCACAAAAAGGCAGAAGTAATGAGGTTAACCAGAGAAGATGAAGAGACATGCTCAGCCTCTTCCGGTCAGATCTCACACTTATTCTTTCAGCACAGTGAGCTACAGAAGTCATGTCGACGCTGGGTTTTATTCTTTCGGTCGTTTATCTTGTGAACCAAATCCATGGTAAGTGTTTTTCACTTTTTTGTCATTGTGTGAATGTTAGCATGCTATGGCGTTTACCACTGTTCTCTATAACACCTCATAATGGGAAGTTAAAGGAGCCTTATGTGACTTATGTGACTTTCATTTGGGGCAAAAAGACACTCAGATGCAGTCTACACTACATAAGCTGGGGAGTTTTTGTTTACACGAGGCCTCGATAATCAGATAACTGCAGAAATCCCAGTATCAGCAGATTTTTGAGTGCATGTAAACACACTCAGTGTTTCAGGCGGCCGAACTCTCCTTATTCAACCGTATCAAGATACGGCCAGTCTGATGTTCCAGGGCTGCTGTAATGCAGACATTTTTACACTGTTGGTCTTTTATGATTAATAAAACTGGATCAGACCACAGAACTGATTCACAACCATGTTTCTCAAACTGTCAATCATTTCTGCTTCTTCTTTAAGGGGAAACTCACTTCATGTTTATAACAGTGGATGAAGTAGTAGAGTTGAATTGTGGGACGAACAAATGGCAAATAAGCAGAAATTCTGACAACCGGATCGACCTGAACTGCTCAGTACAGTGTGGTCATGATGGATCTGCTGAAGTTGATGATGATGTTGGAATCTCCTCCTTTTGTAAAACTAAAGATTCACAGTTAAGCCCTGGTTGCTCACTGGAAGTAGAGGAAAGTGGGTTTTATGCCTGTGTTGAATCTCTGGATGCTCCTCATTTCTTTTATCCATTCAAATCATCTCCCAACGTTCTCCAGTCGTACATAGTCGCTGTTCAGAACCGAGCCTGTGAGTACCTGTTCATGCTCTAGATCACCACTGTAATAGACTCTTAAAAATGAAGGTGCTTCAGATGGATCTTTGAGAGATGCCATAGATTAACCACTTATGGTTATAATGAAGAATCATGCTTGTAATAGTGTGAAGAACATTTTAAAGGCCTGTCACAAACAACAGGCCTCATTCACAAACCTTTCTTCTTAAAACCCACTTGTACAGTTTTCCGGTGTTTGGCTCAGTTTAGGAGGACTGTGGGTTCCATCAGTATGAGAGCAGAGCTGAGAACAGTTCTGCAGTTTACAAACACCTCTTTAATCTGACCTAGACTTCTTGATAGAGCTTCAAGAACAGATTTAAGAAAATTCATAGAAAGATATTAGTGGATAAGGCCCGTGGTTTGTTAGGGAACCCAAAAGTGGTTCTTTTATGCCATTGTGCCGCCAGAACCCTTCATTTCTAAGAGTGCCCTACTAATTTTCATATCACTCTTGAATGCATTACTACTGGGTCATCTCTTTTCATGTCTATTTATAGCTCTTTTTTCATATGTATTAATAAATGTAAAATATATAAGTTAGTTGTTCAAACATGTGGAACATAGTTGGTGAGATAAGCCTGGTTCTGATCTTCTGGAGATCCAGTGTTAAATATTCAGCATTTCTCTCTGCAGGGACGCTCGAGCCTGAGAGAAGATCCTCACTGAATGTATCTGAAGGTGACTCCATGACTTTAAACTGCAGTTTTAACTTCAGTGAAACATATAAACAGAAGTCTTTTATTATTTACTGGATCAAGACTGTAGGAAGCAGCAGTAGCTGCATTTACTCCTTTGACTTAGATACTAATGATCAAAAGTTTGATCACCACTGTGAGGAGCAGGAGAGACTGAGGGGCAGAATCTCAAACCAGACCAAAGACCTCTCCACTCACAACATCACGATCAGTGGGGTGATGGGGTCAGACAGTGGGCAGTACCGCTGTGCCTTACAGATGGACACAAGTGTTAAAGTGGGTAAAACTGAAGTGAAGTGGACGGTGATAGAAAACGTTACAGTCAGCGTACACAATCCCTCACCACCCCACACTACTGACCACCCTGTGACCCAGAAACAACCTGAGGAACCTGGGAAATATGGTGAGTGGATCCTCGGTATCTGAATGAGTAGGTGTTGGTCTCTGGGTGGGTTTGGCATAATGGACCCTCACTGAAAGCGAACTGATCTGTGTTATTTCATTTGTTGTTGTGACACAGGTGGTCTTCCCATAGGCTTGTCTGTTGCAATCCCCACACTGCTGTGTCTTCTGCTGGTTGTCGTGGTTTTGATAAGAAAGAGGTGCTTTAAGTCAGCAGGTAACCACACTGTGGAGAAAGAGCTTAGCTCTGTAAACCATAAAGATCTGTATGTCAGAGCTCACTTCACTTCCTCATTCTCATAACTACATTTTACTGCGTTATATTTATTATTATTATTATTATTATTATTATTATTATTAGCACTAGTAGTAGTAGTACTGTTGTTTTGTATTGTATTTAATTATATATTATTATTATTATTATTATTGTTATTATTATTAGTAGTAGTAGTATTGTTGTTTTTATTGTATTTAATTGTATATTATTATTATTATTATTATTATTATTATAATTATTATTACTATTATTATTATTATTATTATTATTTATACATTGTACATTATACATTGTATTTAATTATATATTATTATTATTGTTATTATTATTAGTAGTAGTAGCCGTACTGTTGTTTTTTATTGTATTTAATTGTATATTATTATTATTATTATTAGTAGTAGTAGTACTGTTGTTTTTTATTATATTTAATTATTATATTATTATTATTATTAGTAGTAGTAGTAGTAGTATTAGTACTGTTGTTTTTTATTGTATTTAATTGTATATTATTATTATTATTAGTAGTAGTAGTAGTAGTACTGTTGTTTTTTATTATATTTAATTATATTATTATTATTATTAGTAGTAGTAGTATTAGTACAGTTGTTTTTTATTGTATTTAATTGTATATTATTATTATTAGTAGTAGTAGTTGTAGTAGTAGTAGTACAGTTGTTTTTATTGTATTTAATTACATATTATTATTATTATTACTATTATTATTATTATTATTATTATTTATACATAAAAGTAGCGGTCACACAAAAACCTTGTATCTCCGAAATGGCAACTTTTCAGGAGAAGAAAAAAAAACTACTAGACTTCAATCCAAGTCTTTTTGGAGCATTTCTATTGGTCCGTTCACCATAATAAAATTCTGATACAATGTAAAGAACAACTCCCAGATTCACATTATGTCAAAAAAGGAAAAAACGGCAGATAAAAGGGGTTTGCATGGCTGCACTGAAATCTTAACTACCATCAATAAATGATAGATTTAGTCGTAAAATGCATAAAAAACTGTGACTCAGGAATAAAACTCCTAATACATATTAGTTTAATAGTCGTTATTAAATTATTTAAAGCAGTTATAGTCTAAAATAATTCTTCATGCATTTAATCTAGTCAGGAAATCGCAGATATTTGATGCTGTAATCATTTTATTCATGTCTTTTATTCATGCAGGATCTCAGGCTGCACAGAGGTAGGCTGTGGGTTTCATTTTTCATCAGTAAGACTCCAGCATTGCGTTAGTTCTTACTCATTTCTGTTGCTTCATTTGTTCCAACTGCAGAAATCAAGAAGAAGCTCTAGACATGGACTGTAAGTGTTTACCGCTTCAGTGTTGTTTGTTTCTCTGTAAACTCATGCTAATTCTCTGAGGCTCTTATTCAGAGAGGTGTGAGAATGGAGAGTTAGTAAGCTAACCCAAGGACTCTTACTGGTGTAGAGAGGTGGGCTTGTAGGCCGAGGAAATCACAACTCAGCCACAGGAAAGGCAGGGTAGCAGCGGTGTTGCTATCCGCTACTCTACACCAACCACAGCCAAGGTACTGAACATCTGTAGTGCTTGTAGAGCTCATTACTCCGCACCATGTTCACAGGTTCTCCGTACGCCGTCGGCAGAGGAGATCAGGAGTATGGATCCAAGGGGGATTCTTCCAAGACGGCTGATCCAAGCCATGAAGAGCCCTCAGCCCCTCTTGAATTGTATTCAATAGTCAGACTGAACAGCTTATACGACTCTTCGGCCTGAGAGGACAGTCAACATCGTATAAGAGAAAAAGGAGGTGATGTGTCTCACATGGTGTAACACTGTGTTCAGGATTTGATGTGATGGTTCAACGTAATCTAGTAATACTTTACTGCTAAGCACTTGCCAAATGATCATACGTTACAGTTACAGTTACATTTTAGACACGATCTTTAGATCCTAATCAAATTCTTGTGTTTATTTTAGTCTGCTGTGCTGATGACAGGATCTGTACTAGTCTGTGACGCATCCTTTTTTACCATTTTACCGTTTTATTTTAGACCTAATGCAGAAAAGAGAAGAAGCCGGTCTAACAGTGTTAAAAAAAGAAAATGGTGTTTCAGCTGAAAAACATTAGTGACGAGGTTGCTTTAACATTCGGAGGTCATTGACCTTAAAATACTATAATGTTTTTATAATGAGACATGGGGCCTTATTGTAGCATTCTTTAGGTGAGACGTCAACCTTCTGTCATGACTGGCTAGGTCTGACAGAGGTATGAGGGTGAACACTCGCAGGGGATGGCTCGATGCGAGAACGTTATAAAAACAATTTTACCCAAAGACACACACCTGAGGCTGGAGGTGAATCCTGGAGCTAGGCTGGCGTGAAGGGAATGAGCGGGATGTAATACGAAAACCAAAACCTACAGGCAGTACCTGGGGAAACTAGAGAACTAGAGAACTTACGTGATCTGAGAGGTCAGTGGCAGAATCCAACTGGCATGAGTAAGATAGACCTGGTACCGATAATGCCCTCCTGAAGAGAGAGAGCGTCTCTCCGGCGTCCCCGAGGTTTCGTGGGCCGTACGCTTGCACGCCAACGCACGTGGTCGCTGGGCACCCTGACTACGTGAGATAAGTTCAGTCCCTAAAGAACCGTGAATGCATCCAATCCCTTGACTACATACAATTCCATGAAGATGCACAATCACTGACTAAGTTCAATACCTTGAATAGGTCCAGTATGACATGAACATAAATGTCAAAATAAGAGTCCTCATGAGAGCCTGTGGGCCGCGGCTCAGGACCGCCCCCGGGGCGGGTGCGGTGACGCAGACCTGACACCTTCCAGCTTGATTTAGGGTGTTTGGCTGTGTCTTTGCTAGCGTAAAGACGGGAAAAGTCCGCCTTGCTTGGCTCAAAACGCGTAAAAGTCATGTACTGAGTCTCTTAATTAATCATGGGTGCTATTTCAGTGGTGTAAAGCGTGGGGGGGTGGACGAGCGTCAGGCTGCACACGCCTGTGTTGACAATTCACTGCCAAGATAGCAACGAACGAACGTCTGACGGCTGACGAACGTCTGCCTAGGCTGTTTTTAGTAAGTGGTGCTCCTGTGTTTTCCGCTGCCAAGATACGCAGCAATATGCCAGAAACTGACCTGAACACCCCTTATTTTGAGACCACCGCGCCCACCAGCGCAGATATATTCGCAAGCAGCGCTGCTGTTTAAACGACGCAGGCGGAAGGAGTAAAAATAGACTGCTGGCGGGGTGTAAGATGGCAATGAGCGCTGTGACGCGCCTTGTGCAGAGTGTAAGATAGGGCCTGTGTCTAAAATAAAACGGTACAGCCAAATAAGGATGTATCACAGACTAGTACAGATCCTGTCATCAACTAAAAAAAACCTAAGAATTTGATTAGGATCTAAAGATCGTGTCTAAAATGAAACTGTTTAACTAAAGTATATTAATTTTCTAATTTTTATTAAAAGTATGATCATTCAGGAACCCTCAGAAAAGTACAAAACAGTCAAAGTATTACAGTGGTGGCTCAGCGGTTAGAGCTCTGGGCTATTGGCAACAGGGTTGTGGGTTCTGTACTTTGGCTCAGCAAGTTGCCACTGTTGGGCCCTTGAGCAAGGCCCTTCACCCTCTCTGCTCCCCGGGCGCTGGAGTTGGATGCCCACCTCTCTGGGAGTGTGTACCACAGAGCTATTTTTTTTTCCTATTGACTGTCAGGATTAAAGCAAAGGACAGAGTGTACATTTTCAGGCTTGAGATCTTTAGCATGTAATGGGAAGGCGATGGTTAAGTCAGGGAGGTTATTAATAAACACATTCACTGTTGCAGTTGTTATTTATGTACGTTTGCTAATACAGCAGGCAGATGATAGATATTCTGGTAAGAACTATTTCGAACATGATCAGATAATGGTCAAATATTGAGTCATGTTGAGAGAAGCCAACTACATTATCTGCCTCAATACCCAGCGTTAATACCAAGTCTAGTGAAGAGCTACATCATAACATTGGATTAAGTGAAGCCTAAAGCATCCAAAATTGATTTCAATGCTATTCTCAGTGGGTCCTGATTCTCTTTGAAATGGATATTAACGTCACCTACAATGATAACAGGGGCAGTGGTGGCTCAGTACAGGGGCAGTGGTGGCTCAGTACAGGGGCAGTGGTGGCTCAGCGGTTAGAGCGCCGGGATATCGATAACAGGGTTGTGGGTTCGATTCCCGGGCTCGGCAAGCTGCCACTGTTGGGCCCTTGAGCAAGGCCCTTTACCCTCTCTGCTCCCCGGGCGCTGGAGTTGGCTGCCCACCGCTCTGGGTGTGTGTGTGTACTCACTGCCCCTAACACGTGTGTGTGTGTGAGTGTGTGTTCACTACCAGATGGGTTAAATGCGGAGGACACATTTCGCTGTACAGTCCACACTGTACAGTGACGAATACGTGCACCTTTATCCTTTTTATCCTTTAACTTTATCAGAAGTAAGAGCTACTGCTGCTAGAAAATCAGCAAATTTACTAAGAAATTCAGTATATGGTCCAGGAGGATGATACACTGTTATCAGCAGGAATGAGTGCTGAGTTTTGGAAGCAGGAGATGGGTCTGCCACTTCAAGATTAAGCAGTTCAAATGACTTAGCTTTAAACCCTGTGTTTTGAGTTATTCTTATAACTGAATCATAAATTGTGGCAACTCCACCACCACATCCTGAAGGGTAGCTGTAATAACCAACCCTGGAGGGGTGGAATTCATTTAAAGCTATATATGCATCAGGTTTAACCCATGTCTCACAGAGACATAGTGCATTAAATACAGCAGATTGTCAGTAATAATTTAATTTACAATACCTGATTTAGGTGCTAGTGATATTATATTTAACAGTCCTAATTTAATGTGGTAGTTACTGTTGCTCTGAGGGACAGACGAGTTTGTTTTAATTCTAATGAGGTTGTTAAAACAGATTTTCTGGCTTTTTCGATTATGAGTTACACAGGGGGGACAGACAGTCTCGATACTGCATGGTTAATTTGCACTGTTATGAGGAAAAGACATGGAAATAGTACCTGCTGAAATACAAGCAGGAAAATGGCAGGGTGAATTATTAAAATAGTATCGATCACTTACCTGCTTATTATTTAGCTTATTATTCACTTACCTGGCCGGTGTGACTGGGTAGAGCCAGTCATTCCAGGTGTAGCACTGCCTCGATGTTCCCAGAGAGAATAGCAGACCCCAGGCGGCTCGGGTTAAGCCCGTCTCGGTGGTAGAGGGCCGGTCACTCCCAAAAGCTCCCCCAGTGGTCCACATAGTCAGTGCCGATGGTGGTGCACCACTCCTGCATGGCAGAGACGAGAATCCTGGCATCTGTCCTCATCAGAGCGGCGTCCAGAAGCGAGCGGTAGTGCTCCTTCAGGACCTCGCTGTGCCGGGCAGAGGTGTCATTTGTCCCCACGTGGAGGACAACAGTGCCGGGAATCCTGCATTGCTGAAGCGTCCAGCACACGAGCACCTGGAAGACAGGAAACCGTGGCATTACCCTTAGACACTTCTATTGTTGTGTCTAACAATAGAATCTTCAATAATGAGAATACCGCCTTTGGTAGTTTTCCTCTGTGCTGGGGGAGGCAAGGAAGGTGAAGACGACACCTGCTTTCCTCGACCACGCTGATGCTCCCAGGGTCTCTCTGGCACGGGGGTGAAGTTGGCGATAGCTGGGGTGTGCTAGAACTATGCAGCCGGACGAGCTCCTTGCAGCGTGTCTGGAGAGCGCGTTCCTCCATGGTCGCCATGCTCCTCGGAGTAGTACTACAGTGACAGATACGTGCACCTGTACCTTCTTTTTAACTTTACCATCATATCAAATCCTGAACACAGCCTTACTTAACACTCAACCATGTCCTTACTCTGCGCACGTCTCCTCAGTATTATTGTAAAATTATAACTTTGGCTGTAAATTAACAACCAATTCTAACAATTTCATCCTTCAACAGCTTTTTAAGGTGAAGAGGAGGGGCGTGCTGCAGCAAAGATCTCTGGGAAGGAGCATCAGCCTACCGTAAATGCTGTGTTATGCTAGTCACTGTAAGCTGTGTGTTGCTGTAATGTGTGCTGCAAGCTGTAGATCTGTAGGTGCCGCTGGGCGTGGAGGTTACATACACTATTTTTTATTCACCAACCACCATTTATAAGACGTGTGGAGTGAGAATGACCTCAGGGTGTGTAAAGTGGGGGCTTGACCCTCAGAATCAGGCTGTAATGAAAGTTACTGAAGTTCTTTATTTGATTTGAGGAGCTCCTGTTTGGAACCCACAGGTTCTTCATCTGTAAATGAAGAAACACTACAATACTAAAGTACTGCATCGCATCAAAAAGTTGAGTAGATGTGGACGGATTTCCTGTAGAGTTTTTAAAAATAAAATAAAAAGGCACTTTTAAACCTCCAATACTAACAATACTATTAATTAATGCTACTAATTATTAATAATTATTAATAATAATAATACTAAGCACTGATGATACTGTAAAAGTATGAATATTATTTTTATATAAATAAAAAAACGTATTGAACTGTATATTTTATTTTTAACTGTATATTATCTGTATATTATATTTAACTCTGCTGTCAGTTATTTACCATTAGATTTTTTTTTTACAGTGTAGCTAAACAAAACAGCTTAAAATTATAAGTTCATTTGACTAAAAAAATACCTTCTTTTTAACTATTTAGTTTTCTTATTTTTTCATTCATTTTTTTGTATTTTTGTATGTGCTTACCTGACTCGCCTTGTCTAGGGAAAACGACGGAAGCTAAGGCCAGTCTACAACGTGAAACACTGTCCCTACGTGTCCCTGAACATGTTGCCTACCTCTCCTAACATCCTAACACAGTGGTTTCTGTAGTAAAGCTGAGGTGTAGCAGCTGTGCTGGACTGTGTTCATGATTTTGTGACTGTGTATCATTACTTCAGAACTACATCTAAAAATGGCCTCCTTGGCGTGGGTTTGAGGCGAGTGTGGTTTATGCAGGCAGATTACACCATGCCAACGGATGAGTTACGGCTTCAGTAAGTTAGCTAGCATTAGTTAACTACCTTGTAGTTGAAGTGCCCTGTCTCCTACATGTGTAACATGATTGTAATGGAGGTCACTCTGAACACGAGAGTTATACGTCTCTGCTAAAGTCGCCTACAGAGGAAGCAGAAGTAATGAGGTTAACCAGAGAAGATGAAGAGACATGCTCAGCCTCTTCCGGTCAGATCTCACACTTATTCTTTCAGCACAGTGAGCTACAGAAGTCATGTCGACGCTGGGTTTTATTCTTTCGGTCGTTTATCTTGTGAATCAAATCCATGGTAAGTGTTTTTCACTTTTTCGTGAGTGTGTGAATGTTAGCATACTATGGCGTTTACCACTGTTCTCTATAACACCTCATAATGGGAAGTTAAAGGAGCCTTATGTGACTTATGTGACTTTCATTTG
Organism: Salminus brasiliensis; assembly: GCF_030463535.1. Classification (NCBI taxonomy): domain Eukaryota; kingdom Metazoa; phylum Chordata; class Actinopteri; order Characiformes; family Bryconidae; genus Salminus; species Salminus brasiliensis. The sequence continues at coordinate 24,164,639 of NC_132902.1, forward strand.
GGGCAAAAAGACACTCAGATGCAGTCTACACTACATAAGCTGGGGAGTTTCTGTTTACACGAGGCCTCGATAATCAGATAACTGCAGAAATCCGAGTATCAGCAGATTTTTGAGTGCATGTAAACACACTCAGTGTTTCAGGCGGCCGAACTCTCCTTATTCAACCGTACCAAGATACGGCCAGTCTGATGTTCCAGGACTGCTGTAATGCAGACATTTTTACACTGTTGGTCTTTTATGATTAATAAAACTGGATCAGACCACAGAACTGATTCACAACCATGTTTCTCAAACTTTCAATCATTTCTGCTTCTTCTTTAAGGGGAAACTCACTTCATGTTTATAACAGTGGATGAAGTAGTAGAGTTGAATTGTGGGACGAACAAATGGCAAATAAGCAGAAATTCTGACAACCGGATCGACCTGAACTGCTCAGTACAGTGTGGTCATGATGGATCTGCTGAAGTTGATGATGATGTTGGAATCTCCTCCTTTTGCAAAACTAAAGATTCACAGTTAAGCCCTGGTTGCTCACTGGAAGTAGAGGAAAGTGGGTTTTATGCCTGTGTTGAATCTCTGGATGCTCCTCATTTCTTTTATCCATTCAAATCATCTCCCAACGTTCTCCAGTCATACATAGTCGCTGTTCAGAACCGAGCCTGTGAGTACCTGTTCATGCTCTAGATCATCACTGTAGTACACTCTTAAAAATGAAGGTGCTTCAGAGGGATCTTTGAGAGATGCCATAGATTAACCACTTATGGTTATAATGAAGAATCATGCTTGTAATAGTGTGAAGAACATTTTAAAGGCCTGTCACAAACAACAGGCCTCATTCACAAACCTTTCTTCTTAAAACCCACTTGTACAGTTTTCCGGTGTTTGGCTCAGTTTAGGAGGACTGTGGGTTCCATCAGTATGAGAGCAGAGCTGAGAACAGTTCTGCAGTTTACAAACACCTCTTTAATCTGACCTAGACTTCTTGATAGAGCTTCAAGAACAGATTTAAGAAAATTCATAGAAAGATATTAGTGGATAAGGCCCGTGGTTTGTTAGGGAACCCAAAAGTGGTTCTTTTATGCCATTGTGCCGCCAGAACCCTTCATTTCTAAGAGTGCCCTACTAATTTCCATCTCACTCTTGAATGCATTACTACTGGGTCATCTCTTTTCATGTCTATTTATAGCTCTTTTTTCATATGTATTAATAAATGTAAAATATATAAGTTAGTTGTTCAAACATGTGGAACATAGTCGGTGAGATAAGCCTGGTTCTGATCTTCTGGAGATCCAGTGTTAAATATTCAGCATTTCTCTCTGCAGGGACGCTCGAGCCTGAGAGAAGATCCTCACTGAATGTATCTGAAGGTCACTCCATGACTTTAAACTGCAGTTTTAACTTCAGTGAAAAATATAAACAGAATCCTTTTATTATTTACTGGATCAAGACTGTAGGAAACAGCAGTAGCTGCATTTACTCCTTTGACTTAGATGATGGTTATGAGCAGAAGTTTGATCACCACTGTGAGGAGCAGGAGAGACTGAGGGGCAGAATCTCAAACCAGACCAAAGACCTCTCCACTCACAACATCACGATCAGTGGGGTGATGGGGTCAGACAGTGGGCAGTACCGCTGTGCCTTACAGATGGACACAAGTGTTAAAGAGGGTAAATCTGAAGTGAAGTGGACGGTGATAGAAAACGTTACAGTCAGCGTACACAATCCCTCACCACCCCACACTACTGACCACCCTGTGACCCAGAAACAACCTGAGGAACCTGGGAAATATGGTGAGTGGATCCTCGGTATCTGAATGAGTAGGTGTTGGTCTCTGGGTGGGTTTGGCATAATGGACCCTCACTGAAAGTGAACTGATTTGTGTTATTTAATTTGTTGTTGTGACACAGGTGGTCTTCCCATAGGCTTGTCTGTTGCAATCCCCACACTGCTGTGTCTTCTGCTGGTTGTCGTGGTTTTGATAAGAAAGAGGTGCTTTAAGTCAGCAGGTAACCACACTGTGGAGAAAGAGCTTAGCTCTGTAAACCATAAAGATCTGTATGTCAGAGCTCACTTCACTTCCTCATTCTCATAACTACATTTTAATGCGTTATATTTATTATTATTATTATTATTATTATTATTATTATTATTAGCACTACTAGTAGTAGTAGTGCTAGAAAAAAAAAACTACTAGACTTCAATCCAAGTCTTTTTGGAGCATTTCTATTGGTCCGTTCATCATAATAAAATTCTGATACAATGTAAAGAACAACTCCCAGATTCACATTATGTCAAAAAAAGGAAAAAACGGCAGATAAAAGGTGTTTGCATGGCTGCACTGAAATCTTAACTACCATCAATAAATGATAGATTTAGTCGTAAAATGCATAAAAAAACTGTGACTCAGGAATAAAACATATTAATAATAATAATAATACATATTTGTTTAATAGTCGTTATTAAATTATTTAAAGCAGTTACAGTCTAAAATAATTCTTTATGCCTTTAATCTAGTCAGGAAATCGCAGATATTTGATGCTGTAATCATTTTATTCATGTCTTTTATTCATGCAGGATCTCAGGCTGCACAGAGGTAGGCTGTGGGTTTCATTTTTCATCAGTAAGACTCCAGCATTGCGTTAGTTCTTACTCATTTCTGTTGCTTCATTTGTTCCAACTGCAGAAATCAAGAAGAAGCTCTAGACATGGACTGTAAGTGTTTACCGCTTCAGTGTTGTTTGTTTTCTCTGTAAACTCATGCTAATTCTCTGAGGCTCTTATTCAGAGAGGTGTGAGAATGGAGAGTTAGTAAGCTAACCCAAGGACTCTTACTGGTGTAGAGTGGTGGGCTTGTAGGCCGAGGAAATCACAACTCAGCCACAGGAAGGGCAGGGTAGCAGCGGTGTTGCTATCCGCTACTCTACACCAACCACAGCCAAGGTTCTGAACATCTGTAGTGCTTGTAGAGCTCATTACTCCGCACCATGTTCACAGGTTCTCCGTACGCCGTCGGCAGAGGAGATCAGGAGTATGGATCCAAGGGGGATTCTTCCAAGACGGCTGATCCAAGCCATGAAGAGCCCTCAGCCCCTCCTGAATTGTATTCAATAGTCAGACTGAACAGCTTATACGACTCTTCGGCCTGAGAGGACAGTCAACATCGTATAAGAGAAAAAGGAGGTGATGTGTCTCACATGGTGTAACACTGTGTTCAGGATTTGATGTGATGGTTCAACGTAATCTAGTAATACTTTACTGCTAAGCACTTCCCAAATGATCATACGAAAATTAATATACTTTAGTTAAACAGTTACATTTTAGACACGATCTTTAGATCCTAATCAAATTCTTGTGTTTATTTTAGTCTGCTGTGCTGATGACAGGATCTGTACTAGTCTGTGACGCATCCTTTTTTACCATTTTACCATTTTATTTTAGACCTAATGCAGAAAAGAGAAGAAGTGAACAAAAAATGGTGTTTCAGCTGAAAAACATTAAGGATGAGGTTGCTTTAACATTCGGAGGTCATTGACCTTAAAATACTATACTGTTTTTATAATGAGACATCGGGCCTTATTTTAGCATTCTTTAGGTGAGACGTCAACCTTCTGTCATGACTGGCTAGGTCTGACAGAGGTATGAGGGTGAACACTCGCAGGGGATGGCTCGATGCGAGAACGTTATAAAAACAATTTTACCCAAAGACACACACCTGAGGCTGGAGGTGAATCCTGGAGCTAGGCTGGCGTGAAGGAAATGAGCGGGATGTAATACGAAAACCAAAACCTACAGGCAGTACCTGGGGAAACTAGAGAACTAGAGAACTTACGTGATCTGAGAGGTCAGTGGCAGAATCCAACTGGCATGAATAAGATAGACCTGGTACCGATAATGCACTCCTGAAGAGAGAGAGCGTCTCTCCGGCGACCCCGAGGCTTCGTGGACTGTACGCTTGCACGCCAACGCACGTGGTCACTGGGCACCCTGACTACGTGAGATAAGTTCAGTACCTAAAGAACCGTGAATGCATCCAATCCCTTGACTACATACAATACCATGAAGATGCACAATCACTGACTAAGTTCAATACCTTGAATAGGTCCAGTATGACATGAACGTGAATGTCAGAATAAGAGTCCTCATGAGAGCCTGTGGGCCGGAGGCTCAGGGGACGCAGACCTGACACCTTCCAGCTTGATTTAGGGTGTTTGGGTGTGTCTTTGCTATCGTAAAGACTGGAAAAGTCTGCCTTGCTTGGCTCAAAACGCACAAAAGTCATGTACTGAGTCTCTTAATTAATCATGGGTGTGTTTGTTTTGGGCGTAACGTGCAGTAATAAACCAATCAGCACTCTCTGTTACCTTTAAGAGCCAGGTGCGGTCTGTCTGACCTTGGCAGATTGCTATTTCAGTGGTGTAAAGCGTGGGGGGGTGGACGAGCGTCAGGCTGCACACGCCTGTGTTGACAATTCACTGCCAAGATAGCAACGAACGAACGTCTGACGGCTGACGAACGTCTGCCTAGGCTGTTTTTAGTAAGTGGTGCTCCTGTGTTTTCCGCTGCCAAGATACGCAGCAATATGCCAGAAACTGACCTGAACACCCCTTATTTTGAGACCACCGCGCCCACCAGCGCAGATATATTCGCAAGCAGCGCTGCTGTTTAAACGACGCAGGCGGAAGGAGTAAAAATAGACTGCTGGCGGGGTGTAAGATGGCAATGAGCGCTGTGACGCGCCTTGTGCAGAGTGTAAGATAGGGCCTGTGTCTAAAATAAAACGGTACAGCCAAATAAGGATGTATCACAGACTAGTACAGATCCTGTCATCAACTAAAAAAAACCTAAGAATTTGATTAGGATCTAAAGATCGTGTCTAAAATGAAACTGTTTAACTAAAGTATATTAATTTTCTAATTTTTATTAAAAGTATGATCATTCGGGAACCCTCAGAAAAGTACAAAACAGTCAAAGTATTACAGTGGTGGCTCAGCGGTTAGAGCTCTGGGCTATTGGCAACAGGGTTGTGGGTTCTGTACTTTGGCTCAGCAAGTTGCCACTGTTGGGCCCTTGAGCAAGGCCCTTCACCCTCTCTGCTCCCCGGGCGCTGGAGTTGGCTGCCCACCTCTCTGGGAGTGTGTACCACAGAGCTATTTTTTTTTCCTATTGACTGTCAGGATTAAAGCAAAGGACAGAGTGTACATTTTCAGGCTTGAGATCTTTAGCATGTAATGGGAAGGCGATGGTTAAGTCAGGGAGGTTATTAATAAACACATTCACTGTTGCAGTTGTTATTTATGTACGTTTGCTAATACAGCAGGCAGATGATAGATATTCTGGTAAGAACTATTTCGAACATGATCAGATAATGGTCAAATATTGAGTCATGTTGAGAGAAGCCAACTACATTATCTGCCTCAATACCCAGCGTTAATACCAAGTCTAGTGAAGAGCTACATCATAACATTGGATTAAGTGAAGCCTAAAGCATCCAAAATTGATTTCAATGCTATTCTCAGTGGGTCCTGATTCTCTTTGAAATGGATATTAACGTCACCTACAATGATAACTTTATCAGAAGTAAGAGCTACTGCTGCTAGAAAATCAGCAAATTTACTAAGAAATTCAGTATATGGTCCAGGAGGATGATACACTGTTATCAGCAGGAATGAGTGCTGAGTTTTGGAAGCAGGAGATGGGTCTGCCACTTCAAGATTAAGCAGTTCAAATGACTTAGCTTTAAACCCTGTGTTTTGAGTTATTCTTATAACTGAATCATAAATTGTGGCAACTCCACCACCACATCCTGAAGGGTAGCTGTAATAACCAACCCTGGAGGGGTGGAATTCATTTAAAGCTATATATGCATCAGGTTTAACCCATGTCTCACAGAGACATAGTGCATTAAATACAGCAGATTGTCAGTAATAATTTAATTTACAATACCTGATTTAGGTGCTAGTGATATTATATTTAACAGTCCTAATTTAATGTGGTAGTTACTGTTGCTCTGAGGGACAGACGAGTTTGTTTTAATTCTAATGAGGTTGTTAAAACAGATTTTCTGGCTTTTTCGATTATGAGTTACACAGGGGGGACAGACAGTCTCGATACTGCATGGTTAATTTGCACTGTTATGAGGAAAAGACATGGAAATAGTACCTGCTGAAATACAAGCAGGAAAATGGCAGGGTGAATTATTAAAATAGTATCGATCACTTACCTGCTTATTATTTAGCTTATTATTCACTTACCTGGCCGGTGTGACTGGGTAGAGCCAGTCATTCCAGGTGTAGCACTGCCTCGATGTTCCCAGAGAGAATAGCAGACCCCAGGCGGCTCGGGTTAAGCCCGTCTCGGTGGTAGAGGGCCGGTCACTCCCAAAAGCTCCCCCAGTGGTCCACATAGTCAGTGCCGATGGTGGTGCACCACTCCTGCATGGCAGAGACGAGAATCCTGGCATCTGTCCTCATCAGAGCGGCGTCCAGAAGCGAGCGGTAGTGCTCCTTCAGGACCTCGCTGTGCCGGGCAGAGGTGTCATTTGTCCCCACGTGGAGGACAACAGTGCCGGGAATCCTGCATTGCTGAAGCGTCCAGCACACGAGCACCTGGAAGACAGGAAACCGTGGCATTACCCTTAGACACTTCTATTGTTGTGTCTAACAATAGAATCTTCAATAATGAGAATACCGCCTTTGGTAGTTTTCCTCTGTGCTGGGGGAGGCAAGGAAGGTGAAGACGACACCTGCTTTCCTCGACCACGCTGATGCTCCCAGGGTCTCTCTGGCACGGGGGTGAAGTTGGCGATAGCTGGGGTGTGCTAGAACTATGCAGCCGGACGAGCTCCTTGCAGCGTGTCTGGAGAGCGCGTTCCTCCATGGTCGCCATGCTCCTCGGAGTAGTACTACAGTGACAGATACGTGCACCTGTACCTTCTTTTTAACTTTACCATCATATCAAATCCTGAACACAGCCTTACTTAACACTCAACCATGTCCTTACTCTGCGCACGTCTCCTCAGTATTATTGTAAAATTATAACTTTGGCTGTAAATTAACAACCAATTCTAACAATTTCATCCTTCAACAGCTTTTTAAGGTGAAGAGGAGGGGCGTGCTGCAGCAAAGATCTCTGGGAAGGAGCATCAGCCTACTGTAAATGCTGTGTTATGCTAGTCACTGTAAGCTGTGTGTTGCTGTAATGTGTGCTGCAAGCTGTAGATCTGTAGGTGCCGCTGGGCGTGGAGGTTACATACACTATTTTTTATTCACCAACCACCATTTATAAGACGTGTGGAGTGAGAATGACCTCAGGGTGTGTAAAGTGGGGGCTTGACCCTCAGAATCAGGCTGTAGTGAAAGTTACTGAAGTTCTTTATTTGATTTGAGGAGCTCCTGTTTGGAACCCACAGGTTCTTCATCTGTAAATGAAGAAACACTACAATACTAAAGTACTGCATCGCATCAAAAAGTTGAGTAGATGTGGACGGATTTCCTGTAGAGTTTTTAAAAATAAAATAAAAAGTGAAGGCACTTTTAAACCTCCAATACTAACAATACTATTAATTAATGCTACTAATTATTAATAATTATTAATAATAATAGTACTAAGCACTGATGATACTGTAAAAGTATGAATATTATTTTTATATAAATAAAAAACCGTATTGAACTGTATATTTTATTTTTAACTGTATGTTATCTGTATATTATATTTAACTCTGCTGTCAGTTATTTACCATTAGATTTTTTTTACAGTGTAGCTAAACAAAACAGCTTAAAATTATAAGTTCATCTAACTAAAAAAATACCTTCTTTTTAACTATTTAGTTTTCTTATTTTTTCATTCATTTTTTTGTAATTTTGTATGTGCTAGAGGATGCTAATTGTACAATTCTATAAGTTACAACGCAACTGCTCGAGCTTAAGCTTTTTTTTAGAAACTTTTATTTCACCACAGTCATTATTTTACTTAAATTAAAATACATTTACTTTATTTAATACTTTCTATTTTATTTAGTACTGCTGTACATGTTTTTTGTTGTTTGTTTCTTTTGTTTTAATAAGAAAGGTGCATTGTTTGGACGTTCACATGGGTATATTTATAGTGTATAGTGTATATACACAATATATATACAATATTTATAAACACAATTAATACAGAAAGTGTTTTTAAAGTGCTTGTAATAAATAAAACTAGAATAATAACAGCACAAAGAAGACAACTGAATACAAAATATGGATTTAAAGTGGGTAAACGTGGAAAATAAACAACAGAAATAAAGGTAAAATAACTTAAAATAAAAAGGACTTTTACAATAGGATGAAATAGATGTAAATATGCAATGCTATAAATAAAGTGCAGGGACAGTAAGGTCCGAGAGCTCAGTTGTGGGCCTGTGGAAATGCTTTAACCCGAATTTAAAATCTGCTACATTTGTGGCACATCTTCTCAGATCTTCTCAGATCATCTGAGATCTTCTGGGTCTTTGTTAGCGTACAGGGTAAAAGCTACTTACCTGTGTTTAGTTTGGACTCTGGACTCTCAGGGCCCTACTCGGGTTATACCTCTCTGTAAACAGTGTAGTATGTGGGCTTTCTGGGTCATTCAGTGAATTTAAGACCAGTAGCAGCACTGAAGTCTACTCCATAACTGGACAGCAGTGTAGAGATTTTAGAAGCAGACAGGTGTGCTCTGTTCTCTTCGGCCTGGTTAAATCTCTGTATGAGCCGGAGCTGCTAAACGCTCTTCTGTTAGAGGCCCAGTTAAGAGGCTAGTGCAGCGGCACTGTTACTGCATGTAGCCTGATTTAGGGTTCAGGCTAAAAGTCTTCAGAGTTACTGGATAACAGCACCCTATAGTGGCAGTGAGAACACACTGTCAGCCACTAGATGGCGCTGCATCAAAAAAAATGTATTCCTTCTCCACTTGGTACAGCAGGTGGCGCTGCCACACCTTCTGTTAATGCTTAATGTCCTAAAGGTCACACCTTCAGGTCACTGATTAAACCTGGTAGAAACGATCAGACCCACAGTTAAGCAGATTTAGCAGTACAGAGTCTAACATGCTGCCAGAACTTTTATTGTATTACTCAATTTAATAATGCATGTGTCATAAGTATTATTAATGTGGTAATAATAATTATTTATATTAATACTTTACTGTGGTTTTAGTTATATATATATATATATATATATATATATATATATATATATATATATATATTTTTTTTTTTTTTTTTTTTTTTTTTTGTTTGTTTGAGGATTGGTATTACAGAGGTCTGTCTGTACAAAGCAATAGTGTTATCCACTGAACTGCATTTTAAACAGCCTATAATATATTATTTTTACAGCATTTCTGTAGCTTTATGTATCATAATGTCTCTGTATTTTCACTGTTTAATGTCCAGACATCATCATCATCATCATCATCATCATCATTCAGGTCACTAATTAACCCCAGACATCCCACCCTGCAAACACTCATTTTAGGGAGGTAGCACCAAGCAACAGCCAACCTCCAACCTCCATCACAACCACCAGCCCCCCGGGGTTGGCTGTTGCTTGGTGCTACCTCCCTTAAATAAAGGATCATCTGTGGGCAGCACAGGTTGCTACTGGCTACCTGATTCGCACCCCTGCACGGTTTGCACTGTGCATATGCACGCATGCTCGGCACAAATCCCAATATACAGAATTCCAATTTCTTTTGTGATATTGTCTTTAATTTCATTACAAATATGTGTTTTGAAGAGTGGAGGCTCAGGTTACTGTATGAACTATGACTCAGCATTCACTGATCTTCAGACTCTTTGCAGTTCTGCTGCTTTTACATCCACTTTCAGCTCTTATACGCTCGTGCTGTTGAGGAAACACTGGGCACAGGGCAGGAATACGTCCTGGAGAGGGTGTCAGTCCATTGCAGGGGGCCGCACACACATATCCAGTCGCACCAACAGCCCTGCAAGCTTTAAACACGGCTCAGCTTGACCCACCATCCCTCAACACACATGGAAGATGCTAGACCCCTCTCTGTCCCGAAGACGAGGTGGTCCTGCAGGTTCGACAAGGGTTCGATTTCCTGGCCAGACAAGCACATCACTTAACACCAATTAAGGCCTCGTTTCAGCTGCCGGGCTGAACGGGTCTGAGCAGGGAGGGTACTTGGGACCACTGAACCGTTCAGTGGGTGGGCTTAATGAAGTATGGATTAGCTAATTGGCTCCAAATTGGCATCACCTTTGTGCAGCAAGATCCAGGGCTAGCTTAGTGAACACTAGCATTACCTTCCAGAGGCAAACAGTTACAACCAAAGCTCACCGCTACTGCTTACCTGACTCGCCTTGTCTAGGGAAAACGACGGAAGCTAAGGCCAGTCTACAACGTGAAACACTGTCCCTACGTGTCCCTGAACATGTGGCCTACCTCTCCTAACATCCTAACACAGTGGTTTCTGTAGTAAAGCTGAGGTGTAGCAGCTGTGCTGGACTGTGTTCATGATTTTGTGACTGTGTATCATTACTTCAGAACTACATCTAAAAATGGCCTCCTTGGCGCGGGTTTGAGGCGAGTGTGGTTTATGCAGGCAGATTACACCATGCCAACGGATGAGTTACGGCTTCAGTAAGTTAGCTAGCATTAGTTAACTACCTTGTAGTTGTAGTGCCCTGTCTCCTACATGTGTAACATGATTGTAATGGAGGTCACTCTGAACACGAGGGTTATACGTCTCTATCGAGTCTCTGCTAAAGTCGCCTACAGAGGAATTACCACAAAAAGGCAGAAGTAATGAGGTTAACCAGAGAAGATGAAGAGACATGCTCAGCCTCTTCCGGTCAGATCTCACACTTATTCTTTCAGCACAGTGAGCTACAGAAGTCATGTCGACGCTGGGTTTTATTCTTTCGGTCGTTTATCTTGTGAATCAAATCCATGGTAAGTGTTTTTCACTTTTTCGTCAGTGTGTGAATGTTAGCATGCTATGGCGTTTACCACTGTTCTCTATAACACCTCATAATGGGAAGTTAAAGGAGCCTTATGTGACTTATGTGACTTTCATTTGGGGCAAAAAGACACTCAGATGCAGTCTACACTACATAAGCTGGGGAGTTTCTGTTTACACGAGGCCTCGATAATCAGATAACTGCAGAAATCCGAGTATCAGCAGATTTTTGAGTGCATGTAAACACACTCAGTGTTTCAGGCGGCCGAACTCTCCTTATTCAACCGTACCAAGATACGGCCAGTCTGATGTTCCAGGACTGCTGTAATGCAGACATTTTTACACTGTTGGTCTTTTATGATTAATAAAACTGGATCAGACCACAGAACTGATTCACAACCGTGTTTCTTAACCTGTCAATCATTTCTGCTTCTTCTTTAAGGGGAAACTCGCTTCATGTTTAAAACAGTGGATGAAGAAGTAAAGTTGAATTGTGGGACGAACAAATGGCAAATAAGCAGAAATTCTGACAACCGGATCGACCTGAACTGCTCAGTACAGTGTGGTCATGATGAATCTGCTGAAGTTGATGATGATGTTGGAATCTCTTCTTTTTGCAAAACTAAAGATTCACAGTTAAGCCCTGGTTGCTCACTGGAAGTAAAGGACAGTGGGTTTTATGCCTGTGTTAAATCTCTGGATGCTCCTCATTTCTTTTATCCATTCAAATCATCTCCCAACGTTCTCCAGTCATACATAGTCGCTGTTCAGAACCCAAAGTGTGAGTACCTGTTCATGCTCTAGATCACCACTGTAGTACACTCTTAAAAATGAAGGTGCTTCAGAGGGATCTTTGAGAGATGCCATAGATTAACCACTTATGGTTATAATGAAGAATCATGCTTGTAATAGTGTGAAGAACCTTTTAAAGGCCTGTCACAAACAACAGGCCTCATTCACAAACCTTTCTTCTTAAAACCCACTTGTACAGTTTTCCGGTGTTTGGCTCAGTTTAGGAGGACTGTGGGTTCCATCAGTATAAGAGCAGAGCTGAGAACAGTTCTGCAGTTTACAAACACCTCTTTAATCTGACCTAGACTTCTTGATAGAGCTTCAAGAACAGATTTAAGAAATTTCATAGAAAGATATTAGTGGATAAGGCCCATGGTTTGTTAGGGAACCCAAAAGTGGTTCTTTTATGCCATTGTGCCGCCAGAACCCTTCATTTCTAAGAGTGCCCTACTAATTTCCATATCACTCTTGAATGCATTACTACTGGGTCATCTCTTTTCATGTCTATTTATAGCTCTTTTTTCATTATGTATTAATAAATGTAAAATATATAAGTTAGTTGTTCAAACATGTGGAACATAGTCGGTGAGATAAGCCTGGTTCTGATCTTCTGGAGATCCAGTGTTAAATATTCAGCATTTCTCTCTGCAGTGACGCTCGAGCCTGAGAGAAGATCCTCACTGAATGTATCTGAAGGTCACTCCATGACTTTAAACTGCAGTTTTAACTTCAGTGAAAAATATAAACAGAAGTCTTTTATTATTTACTGGATCAAGACTGTAGGAAGCAGCAGTAGCTGCATTTACTCCTTTGACTTAGATGCTGATTCTCAGCAGAAGTTTGATCACCACTGTGAGGAGCAGGAGAGACTGAGGGGCAGAATCTCAAACCAGACCAAAGACCGGTCCACTCACAACATCACGATCAGTGGGGTGATGGGGTCAGACAGTGGGCAGTACCGCTGTGCCTTACAGATGGACACAAGTGTTAAAGAGGGTAAATCTGAAGTGAAGTGGACGGTGATAGAAGACGTTACAGTCAGCGTACACAAGCCCTCACCACCCCACACTACTGACCAACCTGTGACCCAGAAACAACCTGAGGAACCTGGTGAGTTTCAGCTCTATGTCAAAGTGTGTGTGTGTATGTGAGTGTGTGTCCCTTCACTGACGTTTCCACACATCTGTCCACAGGTGTTGACCGTCTCCTGCCCTTGTACACTTCATGGCCTGTGTGTGTGTGTCTCCTGCTGGCTGTTTGGGTTGCTTTTGCTGTCATAAGGAGAAATGCCAAGACTGCAGGAGGTATCCCCCCAGTGTGAATCTCTGTGTCCTGTATCTGAACACCTAACAGGCTCCTAATGATGAGCAAAACTAACCATCTAATGATTTCCCCTCTTCAGGACCTGAGGCTGTGGAGTTACAGAGGTAGGTGAAGGCAGGTGTCTTAATACTGAAAGAAATGTGTGGGACTGTTTCCGTTATTTCGTCCGCTGTTCTTCAGTTCTCTCCTTTTCTCTGCTGCAGCCTCTGAAATGGAGAAGACGGTCCTGAGATGGTGGATGAGCTTTTTTATTTTGGAATATGATCTTTGATGTACAGTACTGGTTGTGTAGTATGGTGTGTACAGCTTCTCTCTGTGCTGTTGAGAAATGTCTGAAGATCCAAGTGGAAAGTGGATTTATGAAGGAATTCATGACAGCATGCACATAATCTCAAATATCTCTTCATATCCTATACTCAGTATCCTCATTTTATTTAAATGTAATGTATTAATGTATGTATTTAATGTATTTTATGATACGAATTGAAATTGTAGAATTAAATGTCATTTAATTTTAATATATGGTATTAACATATGTGTCTTATTCAGAACATCTATTAAACACTGCTTATTGTGACTTTTCTTGTCTTTTTCACTTTAAAGTATTAAGATCAGGGGGCATCAGGAGCCTATACTGACCAGAATGAAATTAGCTAAAAACCCACAAGACAAAAAGTCACCAAATGTTGCATAAGAAGCAATCAAGCCTGTAAAAATCACCAAACTACAGTCCATTAACTGTTCAATTCATTCATTTAGGCCACGCCCCCGTCTGTGTCCCGCCACGCCCTCTCCAAGCTCTCCGTTCTGGAGCGATTTGAGCATTCGATTCAATTCACAGAGTCAATTCTTTTGAACGCTCCAATTCAATGAATCAAACGCTCGATTCAACAAGTCAGAGAGTCACAAACAAAGCCAGCTCATCTTTATGCGAAAAAAACAGATCAAATAAAAGATTCAAAAGATCAAATAAATCTGATTTACATATTTACACATTCAAAACACAATAAACAATCATTTTGCAGAAACACTTGGTAAACTGGCTCTGGATGACATTTAGTTCAAGTGCATTATAGTGAATTACAGGATCTCAAAGACACACAACTGCCTTCATATACACACCTACAGTCTGCAGAGAGAGGCTGGATTAGTATTTACATGTTTTAATGTTCTCAAAGTAAAGTTTATTAATCACATACAGTCATACAACTAGCACTGAACTGCTTTGATAACTGATCACATGAACCAGTAAGAAAATTAAAGATATATTGTATAAAATATAGAGATCAAAAGCAAAAGTATAGTGTAAGATAATGTAAAATATAATGTAACTATATACAGAAATAAAACAAAGTAAAAATACAGATACATGAATTGCAATGTTTTTTAAATGTTAAAAAAAAGAATATATATATATATATATATATATATATATATATATATGGAAGATTTTATGACACTAGCCAGACATCGTGGCATGGGCTGTATTAGCTGAGGTAAGGTGTTTTGTATAGAGGTTAGCTGCTCCACAGTGGGCCATCAATTGCTCTGTACCACTCCACAGAGTCCGGCACCAGTGCCCCTGCCCGTTGGGAGGCATAACAATGTGGTGGAAGTCCATTCTCGGTACACCCTTACTGCAGCGGCTCCAGAACATCCCACTGTAAGTGAACAGTTTCTGAGATGCTACCACCCTTCACCCCGTACCTCATTATCATGACCTTTTTGACATCACTTAAACCTGGTTCTTCATCCATTACGATCGTACAGCTGACTGGTGTGCTCGCTTATTTACACGTGCAGCAAACCTAGCAAATATGGTTACTAATAGCAGTATTTAATATTGTGGTAAAAAAATATGTGTTTTATTCTTAGAAAATGGTCAAAGAAACATGAATATATATACATATATGCCATTTAATATATACATACTTTTATATATAAATGTATATAATATATATATATATATATATATATATATATATATATATATATATATATATAAAAGCAAAAGCAAAACTTAGCAAATATGGTTACTAATAGCTGTATCTAATATTGTGGTAAAATATATTATGTGTTTTATTCTTAAAAAAAGGTCAGTGAAACATGATTGAAATTTATATACTATTTAAAATATATACTTATATTTAATATATACATTCCATTTAAAAGTTCCCATAATTTCAGTCATGTTTCTTTGACCATTTTCTAAGAATAAAACACACATTTATTTTACCACAATATTACATATTGCTATTAGTAACCATATTTGCTAAGTTTTGCTTTTGCTTTTATATATATATATATATATAATATACATTTCTATATAAAAGTATGTATGTATTAAATGGCATATATATGTATATATATTCATATATATGCCATTTAATAAATACATACTATGTATATGTAGTATATATATATATATATATATATATATATATATATATATATATATATATACATAGACAAATACAGAGAGAGAGAATTATTTGCACAACTATTTATTTTATTATTATTATTATTATTATTATTATTATTTATAATGGTATTAGCTACTATAAACACACACGCTCACACACACACATATATATATATATAGTGTATACATGTTTACTGTACTCTAAATATATTTATTTTACACAATAATAATTCAATGCAATTATTAATTTTAACATTCAAATGTAAACCCATTGAATCAGTCGAACCGATTCATCACTAAGCGGCGTTTGAAAAGATTCGGTTCGTCCACGAGTCGTTCACAGTCCGCTGCTTCTGTAAACATGGCCGCGACGTCGTCTGCACAACCCGACCGCTCTCAATAGTCAGCAGCTCAGCCAGCGGGGGAAGAGGGGGCTAAGTGCAGATGGGACCGCGCTTCAGAGGGTCTGCACATAGTATCCCAAAGTGAGGAAGACGAAGATGACCCCCAGACGTGCACGTTGTGGATAGACTGCAGGAGCACGGCGGAGAAAGTGGAGTTGCGCGGAGTTTGACAGGCAAGTTACTGGAGAGCTAGCTAATGCTAACACTGCTAGCCGAGAGAGAGAGAGAGACATAGAGAGAGAGAGAGAGAGAGAGAGAGAGACTCAGAGAGAGAGAGAGAGAGAGAGAGAGAGAGAGAGACATAGAGAGAGAGAGAGAGAGAGACTCAGAGAGAGAGAGAGAGAGAGAGAGAGAGAGACTCAGAGAGAGAGAGACATAGAGAGAGAGAGAGAGAGAGAGAGAGAGAGAGAGAGAGAGAGAGAGACTCAGAGAGAGAGAGAGAGAGAGGGGAGAGAGAGAGAGAGAGAGAGAGAGAGACATAGAGAGAGAGAGAGAGAGAGAGGAGTTAGAGAAGGAGAGAGAGAGAGAGAGATACAGAGAGAGACACAGAGAGAGAGAGAGAGAGAGAGACAGAGAGAGAGGTAGAGAGAGAGAGAGAGAAAGAGACATAGAGAGAGAGAGAGAGAGAGAGACAGAGAGAGAGAGAGAGAGACAGAGAGAGACACAGAGAGAGAGAGAGAGAGAGAGGAGAGGGAGAGAGAGAGAGAGAGAGAGGAGAGAGAGACACAGAGAGAGAGAGATACAGAGAGAGAGAGAGAGAGACATAGAGAGAGAGAGAGAGAGAGAGAGAGAGACAGAGAGAGAGAGAGAGAGACAGAGAGAGAGAGAGGAGAGAGAGACACAGAGAAAGAGAGATACAGAGAGAGAGAGAAAGAGACATAGAGAGAGAGAGAGAGAGAGAGAGAGACAGAGAGAGAGAGAGAGAGAGAGAGAGGAGAGAGAGAGAGAGAGACAGACAGACAGACAGTGGGTGTGAGAGAGAGAGAGAGACAGTGGGTGAGAGAGAGACAGTGGGTGAGAGAGAGAGAGAGAGAGAGAGAGAGAGAGAGGGAGACAGACAGTGGGTGAGAGAGAGAGAGAGAGACAGTGGGTGAGAGAGAGAGAGAGAGACAGTGGGTGAGAGAGAGACAGTGGGTGAGAGAGAGAGAGAGAGAGAGAGAGAGAGGGAGGGAGGTCTGGGTGATTTTGACTCTGTTTTGACTCTGTGTTTCCTAATGAATGGAGACTCGTTGTTGAGGAGACGGGCTTCTTGCTTTCCACAGGTTTCTCTGAACGACACCAGCTGCAGTCGGTCCTGCTCTGGAGCTGAGCACCTAGTGGGCTGCGTTTCACTGAGCCAGTGAGGGACCGACTGGGGGTGTCAGTCTGCTCCCAGACGAGCTCCAAACATGTTCTCTACTAAAACTCCTCCCAAACCAACCTTTAAGTCCTACCTTCCTCCACTTCAGGTAAGAGAGCCTCTACAATGGGATCTGGGTTGGGGTGTGGAGATTGCACTGGTGTCTCAGCTGGGGGACTAGATGTTTACTAGGTTTTTGGAGCGGGGTATTTAATCAGTTATTGATATTAATGTAGTCTTTAGGTCGCAGGATTACTCAGATTAACAGTAGAAAAGCTAAATGGGGTCAGAAAGCATGATAATGACCCGTATACTGAATCCTAACTGTACTGGTGGGACTTGTGTGGGTTAAACATCAGTTCGGTAATACTGTCCTCTACTGAAACTCCTCCAAAACCATCACTTAAGCCCTAACGCCCTCTACTTAAGGTGGTACCGTTTTTATAATCTGTTAAATTCATGGCTTTTGGTTTTGGAGAACACGCTGGCGTCTCTGCCTGGTAGCCTCACTCTCATGTTCTCCACAGTGCCCAGTGTTCACAACAGAAAAGGTGGATATATGATATCTGACTATAGACGTGTAAACATACAGAAAAGCCATCCAGTACACGGATTTGGTTCAGATGGCTTGGCTGAAACGCTTGGGAGACTGGCGTTGGATGACATTCAGCCCATTACAGAATTGCAAGGATGCAGAAATTTACTCCCCAGAGATCTTTAGTCTATAGAAAGACGTGTTTTTTATTATTAGATGTGTTTTGAACAGGGTAAGGTTAAGGTAGTCACCTCTTATCATATTAAATAGGACATATGTGGTCTTTAGGCCACAGGTTTAATGATTACTGATTTAATTTATCCATTAAAAATGTGGTAGAAAAGCTAAATGTGATATATATACACACACCCCGGGTGATACAATTTAACATATACATACTATTGAAAATATATTTATATGTAATATATATACATTCCATTTAAAAGTTCCCAAAATTTCAATCATGTTTCACTGACCATTTTCTAAGAATAAAACACATAATATATTTTACCACAATATTAGATACAGCTATTAATAACCATATTTGATATATATATATATATATATAAACCTAATTATTTGCACTACTATTTATATAATAAATATTATTATTATTTATTATAATGATAAAAACTAACACACACATGTATGTATGTATGTATGTATGTATGTGTATATATATAAATGTTGTGTATACATGGTATTTAACCATTAAAAAATGTGGTAGAAAAGCTAAATGTGATGGACAAGTCTAATCTAATACTGAATGTAGTGGACATGAGTGAGTTAAACCTCCGTTCAGTAATACCAAGGGTGTCAACAGTATTGACATTCATTCCTCAGGTAGAAGTGAGTGGAGATATGTGGGTTTAAAAGACTTCTATAGAAGCTGAAGTATCAACTGAAGCTTTTTACTCCAGTAAAAGTGTAAAAGTACTGGTTTCAGAACCACTTCAAGTAGAAAAGTAAAAGTAATGGAAGGAAAACTAAGGCCGAAAGCTTAGGCCTCGTCACAGGGATCAGGACATTTCAGTAATATCAGCTCTATTAAAGGAGCGTCTCTGTGCTCTACTGAGCATCAACATGAGCTTCATGGAAGAAAATATGAGGAGTCGTTGTCTAGAAGTTCTGTAAAGCTGCAGAAAGTCAGACTTCAGAGGCGTGTGATCAATAAGCTTTATTGGAATGTAAATGTGGGGCTCAGTCGGGACGTTTCACTGCAGCTCTCTTGAGTCTCTGCCACGGACACAGTCTTCATACTAGACTACAGACGTCTGCTGTGAGCTCGCTGGAGAGGGACGGGACGTGTGCAGGTGTGATGGATCTCTTATAAACCAATAGGGAGTCAGAATGGAGTCTGTTTATACTTCTCATCCAATCAGGATCAGACTCTCACTTTCCGGATGGAGAGATTTATCTGAAGAGGGTTTTTTTTTTATTGATGACGAGCCGGAATGAAAACAAAGGGAAATGAAATGAGGCTGTTTTTAAAATGTAAGGAGGAGAAAGTTCAGATAATTGGGTGAAAATGTGAGAAGTAGAAGTCAAAAGTCAGCTGAAAAATAAATGATTACTCCAGTAAAGTTTAGAGAACCAACATTTCTAATTAAGTAAGATAACGTAAGACACCTCTGAGTAATACAGTCAATGGTGATGAATGGTAAAATAGACAGAAACTGATCTCTTTATTCCGATCTGGCTCAGTTCTGTAGCATCTTTCTGTATCATACTGCAGTTAAACACTGCTAAACACTGAGTTAGCTCCATTCATTAAGAGTACTTTCAATTTTAGAGCTGTTTTTGGAGCAATTTTGCAATTTTTAATATTGGAAATTGTATAAAATCAAAGTACGGAGTGTTTTATTCACATTCAGAAAGTTTCAAAGTGCAGTAAATGCAATTCAATTCCGGTGGCTTTTATGGGTGTGTGCATTTTGTATTACAGGAAACTTGCAGTGTTATGCAAGTGTCTCGCCACGATCACACAAAAACCTTGCATCTCCAAAACAGCAACTTTACAGGCAAAGAAAATAACATAGCTTTTGATGGAAGTCAAAATAAAACAGATCAGTTCAGAGCATTTCTATGGGTCCATTCATCATAAAATTTGGACACAATGTTAGTTTATGGCTGCTAGTCAGGTAGTGAAACAGATGCAACAGGGACTATATGCAGTGTAAATGTTGGTGTAATGTGTAAAGTCCGAAGTTTGCCTCTGTAGTTTTGCGCTGGAGCCGTGAGGATGGTCTAATGTGAAGTTGGTCACTCAGTCTACTTTAAAGCCAATGAAGCTGCTTCAGAGAATAGATTTAGCTTGACTGGCTGTGATTTACTAGTTTTAAACAGTAGTATTGAAGCTCAGAGGGATCTTTGGGATGCTGTCTGATAGAAGCTAGCTAAGGGTGTTCTCCAAGTCTCTCTGAGGTTTGTTGCTCTGTCTAATTAGCAGTTATGTCATTTATTCAAAGTGACTTCTAAAGTTTTAAGGTTTTAAAATTGTATAATTTGGGCAGTGGTCAGAGCTCCGGGATATCGATAACAGGGTTGTGGGTTCGATTCCCGGGCTCGGCAAGCTGCCACTGTTGGGCCCTTGAGCAAGACCCTTCACCCTCTCTGCTCCCCGGGTGCTGGAGTTGGCTGCCCACTGCTCCGAGTGTGTGTGTGTGTACTCACTGCCCCTAGTTCACTAGTGTGTGTGTGTGTGTGTGTGTGTGTGTGTGTTCACTACCACAGATGGGTCGAATGCGGAGGACACATCTCGCTGTATGTAGTACAGTGACAGATACATGCACCTTTACCTTTTTACCTTTAAATTTAAAGCCAAGAAAGTTGTTCGCCACCAACGACTTTTTAAGTCTTTTCAAGCCACAGCAGAACTACTTTCAGTTCCTTGAAGAAATTAGAACTGGGCGATATGGTAAAAATATTGTATCATGATATTTAAAGATCTTTTCAAGATATACAATATTCATCAGGATAGACGTGATTGCAGACAAAATGCGTCAGTAGTGATGGATTTTTAAAAACTACCATCCAAACAGTCTCGAATATTTGGTACAGTGATTTTCATTGAAATGTGCAGTACTTTATCCCGTTAAACCAGAATAATTACATTGTTTAAAAACAAGAAAACATGCAGCTGATCAGTGTTATTTAAGCCCTTACCATATCCTCCATATGCTTAAAAAAATCATATTGTGTATCACGATAAGAAAATGTATCACGATACGATAAAATATCATCATATTGCCCAGCTCTAGTTTGAAACCCTGTTTGGAAGTATAGTCATGTAGAAGCCAGAACGCAGAGGTTTTACATTATATACTAAAAGTGGTTCTCCAAACATCCTCAAACGTCTAAACATCAGAAATGGAAGCTGGCGTTTGTGGTCATTTGTTTAATGTAATGTTGATGTTTTTCTCGCAGACCGATTTGAAGAAAACTCCTCAGATGCCAATCAAGAAGCTTGAGGCCAGACTCCTACCAGGTAAGCTCTGCAGTAGGGATGTGCTTTTAGGAAATGTAAGAACCGTATTATCATTAATGCGCTGTATTATCGCAAAGATATTAATAGAAACATCTAGAAACATGGAATTTGACGCACCGGTGTGTTTATTATGCATTTTCCCAATCATGTGTGATCAGGTCACCCGAGACGTCTGTTAATGCCAGGTGTGAACGAGGCCTTAGTCTGGTTTGCTCTTGACTGGTGAAGATCACCATGGCCAGATCTAAAAAGCTGTCTGGGGCCAGAAAGAAGGGGAAGGTGTTTAGCTATGTTGCCTCCATCTCTTAATATCGTTCACATGGAGATCAGATCTCTTCAGATGTTTATTATTATATACAGCTTTCATGGGTGTCCTAATTCTTCACTTGACTGTAGCTCTGTGTTGCAGACTTGTAAGTTGGTGGCTACAGATTTGCCATTCGCAGCGAGCATAGCTTGAATTCCGCTTGGTGTTCTTGCATGCACACTTGCTCATTCCATGGTCCACCTCCTCGGATTCCCAGACAGTGCCGCAGTGTTTGGGGCAGCGTGTCACTCTCCATGGCAATGCCGGTTCCGTGGCCTTTCCTCCCTCCTTTATTACTCCTGCGGTCAACTGTGCATAATCTGCTTGACGATGACTTTCAGCGAATGTGGGGCCAGACCGGCTCTGTGCTCTCGAGCAGCAGCGGCCTGCCCCACCCACCTGCGCTGGTGTGTGTACGGAGTGTTTGTGTGTGTGTTTTGCGAGAGAAGGAGCCGTCAGACGTACTTAAATGATTAATGGAATAAGATATTCACAAATGTGCTTCCTGCGCTCTTCCTGTATACGGAACAGTGTCTTATCCGGCCCGTTTCCTACACTTGTGCCGCCTCTGAATTCTTAATGCATGGCCGCAGATAGGGAGCCTGTGATCTGGCCGGGATTTGTTATGTTCTGAGGTCGGCTTTGGGTCGGAGTGTTTACAGAAAGCTTGAGATGCTCGAGGCCGCCTTGCTGAAGGAGTGGTAGGGGTGGGCTGTTTCTGATGAGCGACTGTGATGAAAGCCAGTGAGAGCAGGGATATCTGAACCGAGGCTAAAACAGAATATACTTGCATATATATGCAGATACACACACACACACACACACACACACACACCGCTTGTCAAGTCCCTGTAGAGAAGTACTGCCAATGGAATAGGACTCTGATGGATGGTGGAGGTCCATCCAGTACTTTTTTAGGGGGAGTTGGGGATGACAAGGTGCGGTGGTTGGATCATCATCCAACATCCTGACCTCACTCACATTCTTGTCGCTCAATACAATCAAATCCACACAGCAATGCTCCTTCTCCATAATCTAGTAGAAATCCTTCTTCTCTGGACAGTAGAGACAGGTACTCCAACAAAAGCAGGATCAGCTCTTTTTAATACCCTTGATTTCAGAAGACATAATGAATAAGCAGGTGTCCCAATACTTTTGTCCATGTACTGCAGTGCTGTTTTCTATGGTAAACTCCAGTGCGCATGTAATGAAAGTCATGGCAGACCCTGTAAAACGCAGGGCTAAAGTTGAAAGGTACTTTCTGGATGGTTACAGCAGGTTGTCATACTGTTGAAGTTGAATTGTGGTCAGACTGCCCAGCAGTTTACACAAGAGCCAGTGTAAATGCCAGCAGCTCTCTGTTTAACAGGTTTCTTCGCCCTTGCCGCTACATAAAAAAATGTAGAGCAGGTTAATGGAGTGCACCCACTCTCGGTGATGAAGTCTGGTTGCTTCCATTAAGGTAAAGTGGGCCGGGCGACATGCCTGCGTTAGTGACTCCAGGGCTACACTTGAAACGTCTATGGGAAAAATGAATGGGCTTTACTACTGTCTCACCCTCGTACCATTTGTGTTGTTATATGTGTATTATATGTGTTTATACCTGTGCGTTGGGGCATCGGCGATGCTCAGCAGCCGGCGTATGACTAATGACGTTGACTAACGACGTTGACTGACACTGAGGGGATTAGGTTGTATTTGGGGCAAAATAGCTGTTGTTTACTTTTAGTGATCCTTCTGCAACAAAAGGGAGAGAAGATGTCAGAGGAGAGGAGAAGCAGTACTGCCATTGAACCAAGGCATAAGGAGGGTGACATTTCTGGCCTTGTCCAGAAATTAGGAGACGTGGATGAGGAAGTGCAGGTAGATCTGATGATTTGGCAAGGAGGAAATACGATGCTACCAAGTGGACCAATCGCAGTTGGCTATGGCATAGGCTATGGTTGGTAATAACAACAACAAATAATAATAATAATACAGAAAAAATGTGACTTATGATTAAATTATTGTTATGAAGGGGGTGTAGAGTTGGTGTTAAAAAACATAAAGGCATAGCTATATGATAGTCATACCCTTCACCTTTCACCTACAATTACTATAACAGTAGGCCACAATACAGGAAACACCCAAAAGTAGGTGTTTCTCTTATTTTGGCCTATCTGCATGTGTAAGAAAACTTCTCCAAAGATGTCAGACAGACAATGTATCCGTAGCCATTTGGTGTAATAGAGTTCTTTGATGTAGCTTTTAGGGCTAATAAACTCTGGATCCATTCACCATCACTGTGACCGGCCACAATACATATAATATAATATATAAAATATAACATAATAACATATAATACAGCATAATGATTGGTGCACTTCTAACTAGCCCTGCTGGTACCTGTACTCTGTACAGCATTCAGTGTCTATATGTATATATCTATATCTATATATATATATATATATAATTACACACACACTAAAGTACAGCTAAGTAAAAGTGTGTGGGTATGTATCTATGATATATACGTATGTGTGTGTGTGTATATGTATATATCATATATCATATATATATGAATATGTATTGTGTATATATGTATGTATACACTTTCATTGTACAGTGTAACTGCTTGTGCACATGACAGTAAGCTAAGGAGCCTTCTGCGAACGCTGCAAATGCTGGATGAATAGCTCCCCACTTCAGTGCCTGGCTGCCGGCTGTGAGTGTTTGCACACCGTCTTCTGTCAACACTCTTATCTGTGAAGATAGTCCTGCTGTTTTCCACCCAGTTTACTGTAATGCGGGTCTGAGGAACGGGCTGGTGCTTTGGTGAGAGGTGTTGGTCTGGTAAATTACAGCAGGTTGAGTGCTTATTTATTTATTTATTTATTTTTTTAGCGCTCTGTCTTGCTGTATTTCCACCTGAGCTGCGGAGCTTTGGGGAGTCGTCCCCAACGTAAATGGTCAGAAAAGCCCTTATTTTGACAGCGGCCTGGGCTGAAGTCATCCTGTGCTTGAACAGGTGTCATGTTCCAGCTCTAAATCTTGCGTTAAGATGACAGAGTTTCCCCCCTGTTAGGTTTTCTGTTACGCGGGTTTGTCCTCTCACCTTTTCCTGCCCCAGGTTTGAAACAGTCTCTCAATAAATCCTCTCTCTGTGAAGCCGTGGAAGCTGACAAATGACCACCATCGCCTCATCAGGTCAAACGGAACCAGACGACTTCTGTTTTCCTAGAAGTGTCGACTCATGGACAGGGAGGAGGCCGAGTGTGTAGACGGGGAGGCACTGTTATGCTGTTAGGAGCTCAGTCCTTATAATTAAAGCTGCACAGCTCGGACCTGCCCTGTTTCCAAAATAGACTCAGCCTGCACATTTGCGCTCGTACGGCTAAAACGTAAACACAGATTCCCTTCAGACCTTTTCTTGCGCCTGCTGGTGACTGCAGTGGTAAACCGGCTGCTCTTGCTGTTATTTCTACTCTAGTGTGTCATGTAGTGTTTAAAATACACCAGCTGTTGACACGATATGCTGTAGTTGGTGAGGGTGAGGCAGGCGAGGCTCTAAATACACTGTATGTGGTTACTTGTCCCTCAGTGTTGATCTTAGTGTTGTGTTTACAGACAGAGAATAGTCTTACACTTAAATAACACGTTTCTAATAATAATGTATTTATGTTTAAAAGTGTTTATAACAACTGCAATAATAATAACAACAATAATAATAATAATAATAATAATAATTGTGATGCTTGAAACACTGATAATAATAATAATAATACAATATTCTGATTTATTATTATTATTATTATTATTATGAACTACAGAATTCTTTGTTTTATTCTTCTTATTATTAATAATTATAATAACAATAATAGTGATGCTTAAAACACTGATGAAAATAATAATAAAATATTCTTCTTTTTATTATTATGAACTTTATTATTATTATTGTTATTAATAATATAATAAAGAAAACAGTGGTGATAATACAAATAAAACATTCTTCCTCTTATTATTTATTATTATTATTATTATTATTAAGTGTTAACAACTACAGTAATAATACAAAATAATAATAATAATAATAATATAACAAAATAATGGTAATGATAATAATAATGTGGTGATGCTTAAAAGCAATAATAATTATAAAATAATCGTATTATTATTAAGTGTTAGTAACAACTATAAAAATAGTCAAATCATGTTAATACTAATTATTTTTCTTCTTTATCTTCTTTTTATTATTAAGTGCAATGATAATTATGATGATATTATTATTATTATTATTATTAATGAATGTAATGAAGATAAACGCAATACGAATATTAATAATGTATGCACAAGGCATGCCATGCAACTTCTACTAATACTAATACGAATAATAATAATGTGTTTATATTAAATATATTACATTTTTATATAACATTCATACAAAGTTGACATACAGGCAAGCTACAATTTAAGACAATGCTGTTTGATCTGATGTCTTCACTTTTCTCTTAAAATGACTGAAACATTAGGCCACAATACAGGAAACACCTACAAGTAGCTGTTTCTCTTATTTTGGCCTGTTGTTTGAGTTAGTTAAAATAATGTACAAGTGCAGCTGAAAGAATCCCAGTCCATGACGATGTAAACAGTGCTATCGCCAGCGTTGTCCCTCTCTGCTTAATGATGGACGGATAGTGGAATTTGCTCGGCTGTGCCTGCATCTGTACATGCTGATCATGCCATTCCACCCATAAGCCACGCATCACCTTACATTTGCCCAGGCTGGCGTGGCCGCAGAGCATCACTGGAGGCGTGCTGTTGTTTCAGAGATGGAGCTGTGCTATACGCTGGGCTATACGCTGTGCTATACGCTGGGCTATACGCTGGGCTATACGCTGGGCTATACGCTGGGCTATACGCTGTGCTATACGCTGTGCTTCGAAGCCCCTGACGCTGCTTTTTGAGGTTAAATGCTGCATAATGTTGCTTTTAATGTGACATTTCTTTGTATGTTTAATTAATATTATCAATATTATCAATAATTGTAACTACTTTTTATTTGATGTTTTCCGGTATGTATTGAGGTGTTCTCTGTAGAGGATTTTTACAAAGCAATGAGCAAAACATGCCCATGTTGTTGCTTATAACTGTATATAAATGCATTCATGCTTGTGATGTCACAAACGGTGACTTCAAAACCAGCTGTTTAGGCAAATCCCACACATGGGCAGAGTGAGCGGCACCGTCATTGACCGTGTTTGTGTATTTTTAGTAAACCCCTTTTAATTAAAAACTATTCAAATAAAGTTTTTTTCCCAATATTTTGACCCCTTAGTCATAAAAATTATATTCTTTCTCCTCTTCTTCTTCCTAATAAATGTTAATAACTATAAAAATATTAATAAATAATAATAACAAAACACAAAAAATGTTGATAATATAAATAATTAAATATTCTTCCTTATTATTATTAAAATAATAATTATTTATATTTATATGAAGTGTTAACAACAGTGATAATAATTAAGAATTATATAATAAAATTTTTTTAAATATATTGTTGTATGTGAGTGATTTTGACAGACTGGTCCAGTCAGTGTCGCCAGTCCACCTGGAAGTGAGGGAACTGTCCCTGAAGATCTCTGAAGTCATTCTGTTGATGCCGTTGTTCTTGAACTTGGACGTGACTTAAGTAGGATTTTAGTATTTAATAAAATATTCCTGTCTGATCTCCTAAACCGCAGGGCTTAGTTTTCAGTTATTACTCTGAAGACGTTCTTATTCAGTAACTGCTCTGACGCTAATATGTGAGGTATGTAGTTATTAGCGTGGGGAGTTGACGTGGGAGGGGGGTTGTGGTGTTTTTATGTGGCTTAGTATCTCAGGCCTCATCAGAGGGTGTCCGGTTTCATCACTCTCACAGTTTGGCTATGTGAGCTGAGCTCTCAGAACAGCTACAGCTAGCACAGCTTGGCGAGGGACACCCTTTTACCCTGTCACTCACAAAACATGCTCCTAAACATCACCAATCAGCCACAACATTAAAACCACTGACGAGTAAAGTAAATAACTTTGATTATCTGGTTCCAGCAGCACCTGCCAAGGAATGGATGTGGAAACACTATGTGGACAAAAGTATTGGGACACCTGCTCGGTCATTGCTTCTTCCAACATCAAGGGTGTTTAGAAGACTTTCTACTAGTTTTTGGAGGAGGGCAGGTTGCTGGATGGTCACCACCCCACCTCATCCTCAATTTCCCAACTCCACAACTCTTCTCCAACTCATCCCAGTAGTATTGGTCCTCGGTTCTTCCACTGCTCCACAGCTCACTGCTGGGGGGCTTTATACCCCCTGCCTGGCATTAGGCAGCATGGTCCCAATAGGTCATCTATGTTGAGGTCATCTATTCTATTGCCAGTACTTCTCTACAGGGACTAGCTGGACAAGCTGTGTGTGTGTGTGCATTTGCACATGTGTGTCAGCAATGGGTTCAGCTTGAAGTATTTGAATGATGTCCACAAACATTTGGACACATAGCATATTAGGCAGCAAGTGAGCAGTACGTCTTTGAAGGTGATGTGGGGGTGTTCCCGGTTTGCAGTCCCGGTCAGTACTTAGCAAAAGTGCTCCAAGGAAGGGCGACCGCTGGCCCAGTGACCGGGTCATGGGTGCCCAAGGTTCATTGATGCTTATGGAGGCCCCACCTCAGGACATGCAGGACTTGCAGGATCTGACGCTAACGTCTTGGAGCCAGATACCACGGGACACCTTCAGGGGCGTTGAGGAGTCCAACCAGGAGTCCTCGACGGGTCAAGGCTGTTTCTGTGAGGGTGTGAAAGAGGCCTTACAGCAGCGTTGCAGCTGGGCTTGCTTAGCTTATACATGCGTCCTGTCAGCAGCTGTCCAAACTGCAGCTCAGCGTGGACCTCTAACGCGCTCTACACCAGCGTGCCTTTATTTCTCTTTCTCACAGGAAGTCAGACGCAGGAAGCCGGCCAAGTGGTGGTCGATTCAATCGCATGGCTTTTTGCTCTGCTGTTATTTTAAGAGGCCTGTTGGTTTTAATGTGGCAGCTCACACACACTCTCACACACTGCATAGAGGAAGCCGCACTGTAGCCATTATACTATACTGACTCAGCCAGTATAGTATCTAGATCATTTGAGCGAGTGAACTGTGACTTGTGGTGACTGACTGTCCTATATGAAGCATCAGTGGTCAAAGCTGTGCAGATGTACCACTGACCGGTAAAGTGAATTACATTCATTATCTGGTTCCAACAGCACCGGCCAAGGAATGGATATACACTAAATGGACAAAAGTATTGGGACACCTGCTCGTTAATGGCTTCTTCCAACATCAAGGGTGTTTAGAAGAGTTGATCCTACGTTTGTTGGAGTGACCGTCTCAACTGTCCAGGGAAGAAGACTTTAGGTAGATGCGATATACCTTAGAAGTTGCTGATATTATATCCTGATGTTGATGATATTGTCTCCATTGATTAGTACACTGATTATTAAAAGAGCTTTATTGGTGGTGGCCTTCAGAAAGCTATTGGAGCAGCTCTGATGGGACCTCCATGGCTCACATCAATGAGCCTTGGGTTTCCATGAGCCCTGTTCTTTGGTAGTTTGGTAGGTATCGACCACTGTGTACCGGGAACACCCCACAATGCAAGACTTGCCTGATGTATCGGAGATGTTCTGACCTAGTAGTCTAGCCATCGCAAAGTCACATAATCAGTGTTATTTACTTCAGGGCAGTGGTTTTAATGTTCTGGCTGGTTTGTCATGATTTTACATTGACATTCAAACACAGCTAGCCTTTGCTCGGATAGCTCGGTCAAAGCTCCACAGAGCACTTGCTCTGCTGACAATAGAAACTTATGCCAGAGACCCGTAGCCGATTATCTAGACTTGGAGAAGCTGGCTCGATACAGCACACCACAGCACAGAGCGTGCTCCAGCTTGGTCTCAGGAGTGTTTTCCTCTGTTTTTAGACTCATTTAGTCGACTAGTCCATCCAGGTTTGCTTCTACTCCCCTTCGTTTTTGCGTCCCCTGTCCCGTTTGTGCCGAGCATACGAGCATTACTGCCAAACCGCCCAGCCCTAGATGTATATATATTTTTTTTTTCCTGAGGAAACTCATGTATTACTAGTGGTAATGGTGTATATTATTTAATACGGCTGCATGAGTGCTTTTCTTGCTTGTTTTATTGCTGTTATTGATGCAGTTGTAGTGGATGACGATGCAGCTCGTGTTCAGATTGCACTGTAATGCCTCTGCCACGCTGCTGCCAGTACCACTGCTGCATCAGCAGCCTGGAGCCGCTAATTGATTGAAGAGAGAAGCCAAGCTGCTGATTAGCCTCTGGCATGGGCTACACACACACACACACACACACACACACATACACACACACACACATACACACACACACACACACACATATACACACACACACACACATAGGCAGACAAACACCCACAGTGGGAAGGGAGGAGTCAGAGGATGAGGGTTATTAGCAAGCAAACCCACATGTGGTGCTGTCAACTCAAGAGGAAACTGTGTGTGTGTGTGTGTGTGTGTGTGTGTGTGTGTGTGTGTGTGTGTGTGTGTGTGTTCCGGTTTCTGTGGGACTGGAAGAGTACACATAGACGGTAGACTCTCTTTGAAGTCATCTGGAGATCAGTAGTAGATGCCCTCTAAAATGTATGACCCTTCCCTTTGAACGTTTGGTGGTTTTGGTGGACAGTTAGAACCAGCTGAATGAATGACCTTCTGGTCACTGTATTGACCAGATCTCAGTGTCCCCCAATGAAGGAGCCTGTTTTTAATACTGAATGCCAGTTGTGAAATTCTTGGCCCTCAGTTTACTTTGGGAGGTCTTTCTTAAGTTCCCTCACCCTAAAAAACACTGCTTATAATATCAACATGAATAAACTGTATCCTGAGTAGGTGTATGTACACTACATGTCCAAATATTTATGGACACCCCTTCTAATGAATGCATTCAGCTACTTTAAGTTGCACCTATTGCTGACACAGATGTGCAAATACACACAGCTTGTCTGGTCTCTGTAGAGAAGTACTGCCAATAGAACTGGCTCCATGCCTAATGCCAGATGTGGGCTAGAGGGGTGTAAACCTGTTCTCTGGAGTGATGGATGATGCCCTATCCAATACGTTTGGGGTGAGTTGGGGAGGAGGTGGGGCGGTGATCATCCGACATCCTGTCCATCACTAACGCTCTTGTGCAATCAAATGCAATCAAATCATCACAGCATTGCTGGTTAAAATCGGTCATGCAGAAATGAGTTCTGCCCTTTTTGGTGCGTAAACCCACCCTAACGTTAAAGATGGACTTCAGGGGGGAAGTGAAAGAATGGGAAAAATAGGATATGGGCACTTTAGAGGCCTCATCAGTATTTAGTTAACAGTTTGTATCATGATGAAGAATATATTTTTTCCTATGTGGACAAAAGTATTGGGACACCTTTTAATCTTTTGCCACAGGTGTGTAAAATCCAGCCCCTAGTCCTGCAGTCAGCCTTTCTTCCACACATCAGTGAAAGAATGGGTGGTTCTGAAGAGCTCAATGAACTCCAGCGTGGTTCTGTGTGTAATAGGAGACACCGCTGCACCAACAACAACAAGTCAGCTGGTGAAATTTAGACCTTCCCTCCTAGATCTTCCTCCATCAGCTGTGAGTGGTGTTATTATTGAACAGTGGAAGAGTTTAGGAGGAACAGCTCACAGAGAGCAGCTCAGTGTCCACCCAGTGTCTGTCAGACCACGTAAAGTTACAGAGTGGGGTCAGGGCCGAGTGCTGAGCTCAGAGCAGAGTGCAGAAAAGCCTCCAACTGACTCAATAACTGCAGCAGAGATCCAGACCTGCTGCTGCTGGTAGAGCTTAGAGCAAAGGGGGACCAGCTCCATATTAATACAGCAGAATGTGTAGGTGTCCCAATACTTTTGTCAATATAGTCCATATGCAATTTGTTTTTGTGTTGCCTTTTTCCCCCCAGAAACGTGATTGCTTCATTAATCATCACTATAATCGTTAAAATTTTTGATTGACAGCAGCATCCCTAATTATTAAACATTTGGTTCACGATTAAAGCCTTTAAGCAAGTGAAAGCCAGCAGCTGTAAATAAAGATACAGTATGTGTGCAGCATAGAACATTATGTCCATCCAGAGCCATGACCTGCTGTAACCTTTCTTAAGCAGTCCCAGCTGGAGCCGCTGGTGGAGTGGAGCTGGGCCGGGCTTGATGATGGGCCTCTGCCACTGACACACACCACTCTTCTCACTAACTGCGCTCTCAAACTATTTCTGTTCATGGTTTCCCCCTCCTGGATTCCCCGCAAGAGAAGTACCCGCTCGTCTTCCTCCTTTTTTCTTCTGCTCAGGGCTTCTTGAAAGGGAAGTGGAAGCAAAAGTGTTCAACCGAGGCTGCGTTCAGTCCACCGAGCATCCAAACTAGGTAGCTCAGCTGAAGGATGGCAGCGCTTAGACACGTACGTTGAGAAGCATTAGCGCCGGCTTCGTCGGCCTCTGCTGGGATCACTTTGTTGAGGGAGACCTTCAAGTAAATCTCTGCAGTAAGTGCACAGGAAGTAAGGGGGGCACCATTAAAAACACGAGGCCTCAGAGCTGGAGCGAGAGCTAGCAGCACCTGTGTTTGATGAACTCTGCTGGTTTTATGTTTGTGTAAAAGTCAAGAAACTGCTGAGAAACTTTTAAAGATCTGGAGAACTTTCGTTTGATTTAACGGTTCTTCTCTTAACCTCCTAAGGTGCTTATGAGGCCTGACGAGGCCTCAGATACTTTGAGGAACCGTTAAGGAACATTTTTGCTTATTTATTAATTTTTAAAGAATCATGAAAGCTTAGCTTCAAAAATGAAGGTTCCTGAGATGGTTCCTTGAGTAATACCATAGAACAGGGTTCTTCAAATCCAGCCTGAAGGGCCAGTGTCCCACACAGTTTGGTGATTTCCCTGATCACCAAACCGTGTTGGACCCTGGCCCTCCAGGGCTGGATTTGAGAAACACCGCCATAGAAGAACCACTCAATGGTTCCATGAAAAAGTAATAAAACTGATAAGGAACCTTTAAATCAAGCGAAAGTTCTTCGGATCTTTAAAAGGTTCTCAACACCTTCTTGTTGAAATTGAAGAACCCCTTCAAATGATCCTCAATGATCTTATACCAGGGCTGCTCAATCCAGGTCCTGGGGATCTACCACCCTGAAGAGTTCAGATCAGAAGATGTTCAGATGCTCCTGATAACGAGGGTCTTCAGGAGCATCTGAACATCTTCAGATGCTCCTGAACACACCTGATCCAGATAACGAAGGTCTTCAGGAGCATCAGAAGATGTTCAGATGCTCCTGAAGACCCTCGTTATCTGGATCAGGTGTGTTAGATTTGGGGTGGACCTAACTCTGCAGGGTGGTAGATCTCCAGGACCAGGATTGAGCAGCCCTGTCATACTTTTAACAGTCTAGCGAACCCTTCATCCTCGTGTTGCCTAGCAACAGGTCAATTTTATGGCAGGAAGCAGAGGCAGAACACCCGTCCCCATGACTACATCCAAAGTAGTACGTACGTACAGCTAGTTTTGCATAGGCCTGTACTCCCCAACGCTCAACTTGCCCTCAAGCAGTATTTCACCTTTCCACCGAGGTATTTCCCTGACGTGCTGTTCTGCAGCATGCTTTAGGTAAAGGAGCGTTTGCGTGAAAAACGGAAGTCCAGAACTCCTCAAGTTTGACGTTTGAAGGACTGTGTGAGGATCACCAATACTTTTCAAGTTATTTTGGAGCTTTTCTGTAGAGGGCTTGCATTGAGGTCACGCTCCTGCTAGAACACGCCCCCTTTAGTCGGACTGAGTGGCTAATCTTTCTACAGCACAGCTGCAGCGTTATTATTAGCAAAACAGTGGCCTGGGTTGAAGGCATCTGGACTCGACCGTGATCCAGCCAAATGACCAAAGAATCTACAGTCCATGGACAGCGCTGTGTAGCCAGGAGCGTCCAGCTAACTGAGGCTCACATCAGATCCCACCTGTTTAGAGGATAAAGCCTCGTATCTGAGAGCACAGAGTGGAGGGAGAGATCTTGGGGGTGTTTCCACTGGTTTCAGGCTCATTCAGTAGACTGGCTCATCCAGGGCACGAAGTCCTGACGTTTGAAGGATTGGTTGGTGGGATCTGCGCAACTGA
Organism: Salminus brasiliensis; assembly: GCF_030463535.1. NCBI lineage: Eukaryota > Metazoa > Chordata > Actinopteri > Characiformes > Bryconidae > Salminus > Salminus brasiliensis. Next base: position 24,198,395 of record NC_132902.1, read on the forward strand.
GTCCCGATACGAACAATATGAGCTGGGTCGGGTATCGGATAATTAGTCTGATCCAAAGGAATGATTAATTTCATGCAACCCGATTCTCGCACCGCTGGTATTTTAGGCTTCATAACCCAAGATCAGAGTAAACTACAGACATCATACACTGACCTTAGCAAACAGCAGGATTTCCCCCTGTCCAGCCAGCAAGGTGCCCTTGACCCGTCATCATCTCTCAGCAAGTAATCCAGCTCGTCTTATATATAAAGAGGGCTGAGAATGGAGGGGCTGCTCGCTCCTCTTTAGTCTCACAGACTTCCAATTTCAGAATAAAAGTCCTGAGCCCAGACAGCACTGAGCCGAGGTCCAGCACAGTTAATCATTTTAGTGACCAATAAACCGGAATTGGGTTCAATCCGACAATGGTATCGGGTATCTGCTGATACGCAAAGTTCATGTATTGGTATCAGAACAGAAAAAGATGGATTGGTGCGTCCCTAGTTTACATTTAGCAGACGCTCTTATCCAGAGCAACTTACAGGGTCACTCGTATTACAGAAGTGGACCAGTGTAGTGTTAGGAGTCTTGCCCAAGGACTCTTATTGGTGTAGCGCATCATAGTCACCCAGACCAGGAATCGAACCCCAGTCTCCCACATGGTGGGGTAGCTCAGTGGTAGGTAGTGGTGCTATCTGTTGCGCCACACCAACCCGTTGGTGCTGTCTCCCGGTATGCCAGGCGGCTGCGCTTGGCATGAACTCTCCCACAGTGCTCCGTGATCCAGAGTGCTGGATCAGGTTCAGTTTGGTGACTCATTGGCTCCCATTGTGTTAAAATAGCTCCTCCAGTCAGAGCTGTGGGCAGGAGAGAAGGGCTGGCGGAGAGAGAGAGGGAGAGAGGGCGAGGGAGATGGTAATTAGAAACTGCTGTTGGGAAGGGATGTCCTGTTTTGGGTGTAGGTGGTGGGGTGCTCCCCGCTGCACGGAACATGAAGGAGCCTCCAGTCTTGATTTACTGAGGCATAAGAATGTTCTGCAGCATGTGGAGGCAGGCGGACCGTAGGGCTTGCTTGATTAACCAGATTTTTGTCATTGTTACTATGTGAGTTTTTGTTCTAGCAAAAGGGCTGCGTTACCATTACAGGCCAGATTACATCACATGTGCATGGCAGTGATGTGATTCCATGGGAGGGGAGCACGCCTCCCTAATCTATAGCACGGCTGCAGCGTTTATTAGGAAAACGGACAAACCGGGACTGAAACAATCTGCTTCAGTTAAAGCTCATTACCAAAGAACCAATGGTCCAAAGCTGGATGCAGAACATCCAGCTTTCTCTCTTACTTGAACTTTAGCATGTCGCTAAATTCACAGCTTCAGTGGGCTTCATTTTTTTAGAGAACATTATTCAGAGAGACTATATAAATGCATGACAAAAGTATTGGGACACCTGAGATTTTTTTCATGTATCTTCTGAAATCAACTGTCTCTAACGTCCAGGGAAGAAGGCTTTCTACTGAATTATCGAGGAGCATTGCTGTGAGGGTTTGATTGCACTCAGCGACACCACCCCACACATCCCAAAAGTATTGGTTAGAGCACCGGGACTGAAACAAGCAACTATCAATCTGCTTGAGTTAAAGCTCGGTTGGACTCGACAGAAATCCATCCACATTACCAAAGAACCAACGGTCCATGGACAGTGGAGCGTCCAGCTAACTGATGCCCAAATCGCACCTGTTTAGAGGATGAAGCCTCATATCTGAGAGCTCAGAGTGAAGGGAATGCTCTTAGGGATGTTTCCACTGGTTTCAGGCTCATTCAGTAGACTGGCTCATCCAGATTTGCTTGCTTTCTCTCATCCCACCTGTGATGGGACCGGTCACATGCTTACCCTTTATTGGTTCGTTAAGCCTGAAATTCTGACGCAAAGTAAAGAACAACTGCCGCATTCACATCATGTCAAAAAGTAAAAACAGCTGCAAAAATGGAGATACAAGTTTTTTGCATAACAGCAGCGGCATACACATAAACCATTGACTGTACATTGTACACTATTGCACTGATCCAGGTATACAATCTAGAGAAATAGATATTCCACATTGCTATTTACATTCCGGCATGTCCAAATGTTTGTGGACACCACAAAGTTCTAATAATTGCATATAGCTGCTTTAAGTTGGACCTATTGCTGACACAGATGTGCAAATGCACACGTGCACAGCTTGTCTAGTCCCTGTAGAGAAGTACTGTATTACTAGTATGTATGGTGGTGTGTGTTGTATCCCCAGGTTCTTGCCAGTACACAACCCTGTTAGCCCTGTCATCATTTCTCTACGTTTCTGATGCTGTCACAAACAATGGGATGGATAAATCTGAGAGAGGTTCCTGCTGAGGCCCGGTCGTGTCAGTCTGTGCGTCTGAGGGTATTTCCGTACAGCACTAGCTCAGAGGAGGAGCAGCAGGATCATTAACTCTGCCCTCCGGCCCCAGCCCAGGAATGCATGGATCACCTGTCAGCGGGAGTAAGCGGATCATGCACGCTCCACCTTGGAAACTTGAACAAGGCACAGGTCATGAGGGACGCGCTCTGTGCTCTCGGCCTGACCCGTTTCTGAATGCCGCCAGTGTCCTCTTTCCACTGTCTTGGGTTTGCGCTCGGAATCAGTGAGGGCATTCAGCCGGTTTAGTCAGCAGAGTACATAACAGTGCTGTGTTTAGACAGGACAGAAGGCATAGAGGACGGTATCATGGGCCAGTGTGGTGATGACAGCGGAGCTTTGACTTGGATACTAATACCATGTGTGTCACAGCGTAGTCATCGCTGGAACACCCGGTACTTACTGGAGCCAGTAGAGAGGATTAATCAGAAAACTATATAAATACACTACATTGACAAAAGTATTGGGACACCTGCTATTTTTCTCCCCTATCTTCTGAAATCAACTGTCTCTAATGTCCAGGTCAAAAGGCTTTAAGGGTTTAATTGCACCCCACCAATCCCAAAAGTATTGGATGGAGCACCACCATCCATCATTCCAGAGAACACAGTTCTTCCACTGCTCCTCAGCTCCTCAATGCTGGGGGGTTTATACCCCCCTCTAGCCCACGCCTGGCTTTAGGCAGCATGGTGCCAATAGGTTCATCAGGTCATGATGTTTGGATGTTTGGCTGTGTCTGGTTCAGCAATGGGTGCAACTTAAAGTAGCTGAATACATTGACTCAAAGGAGTGTCCACAAACATTTGGACATATAGTGAGTGATTGTACTGTGAGCATCTGTCTGTTCTTGGTCCTGACTTTCCCCTGAATTCTCACTTAACTGCTCAGATCATTAAAAGCTTTCTGTAGGATGACAAATGTGTGTATTGGAGGAGGAGAGCGCACAGCTGGAGGTCTGACGCAGGGCTACTCTGGGCAACGTTCCTCTAATGCATCAATCTGTCCCCTGCAGCCGCTCTCAGGGTCACGTCCAAGCCGTGAAAGACTTCCTCATGCTGCTTTTGCTGTCTCGTGTTTCTTGGTGTGACGGTAAGCTCCTGGATGCTCCTCTCACTCCTGATTTCCCTGTTCCTGCTCCTCAGGGGAGATCGTGGTGAACGAGGTCAACTTTGTGAGGAAGTGCATCGGAGCGGACAGCAGTCAGGACGACCTGTGGGGGAAGCTTATCTGCACCAACTTCAAAGTCTCCTTTGTTACCCACGATTCCCTGCCACAACAGGTAAGCTCACCTGGATCAGTTTGTCAGTTATTGAATACATTGCTTCGGGCTATTGATGACAGGGTTGTGGGTTCGATACCCGGGCTCGGCAAGCTGCCACTGTTGGGCCCTTGAGCAAGGCCTTGACCCTCTCTCTGCTCCCCGGGCGCTGGAGTTGGCCGCCCACCGCTTTGGGTGTGTGTGTTCTCACTGGCCCTAGTTCACAGGGGCTATTCTGGACGATGGACCCATAGAAATAGTACAACCATCATAAATATTGTCAAAAATATAAATATTATATAAAACAATAATAAATATAAATAATAATTATAAATATTTCATGCTTATTAATTATTAAGAAACCTGCTGTTCTTGTATGAAGAGAACATGTTAAGGCGTTGATTGACGGCGCAGGTGTGTGTATGTGTGTGTTTGTCCACTTTGGACATGACGGGATTCACCATTATTTCTTTTATAATTATTTAATTTTGGCCATTATTGTAAGTACAGTTCTTTGTGTAGGGAACACCATTAATACACCATATCCGTGACGAAAGGTATAAAAACCCCACTTAACTGCTGAGTATCATGCCTGAGTTCCCAGTTTAAACCTACAGTCTTACACTTTAACAGGTAAACCGTTGTTTACATTTTGTTTATGCTGATTTCTCCAAAGGCAAATCAAGTTAATGTTCAAATAAAATGAATTTAAAATGCTTAGTGTCAATTTCTGGAGGAAAAATGACAGTTTAGATGAATCAACTAATCAATAAATGGTCTATAGATTAATTAATAAATTATAATTGGGTTCAAATATTGTAAAACATTATAAATTGTATTTACAATATAATCTTCAAAATTTCAGCCCAATATGTTAGTTAAAGGTCTCCTCATCTGCTAATAATCGCCCTAATTCGTGTTATTTAATGTATTTATTTAGTGAATATTTATTTTGTTTGACAATTATTGAGAATTATTGACGAACATATGAGACTGGACGCCACTTTCTGACTGAACTATTAGCGACAGATTTCTCAGGCAGGGATTACAGGCTGCTTCACCCCAAGTGTGTGAAGGAGGGGTATCGCAGGTCCAGCACTGCTCCCAGCGGACCACATACACACACACTTAACTACACACACATGTTTAGAGAATAGAGATCCCTCAATGTAAAAATACAATGTGCAATAACCCCGCTAACCCCCATATGTGCAATTAAGAGTCATTTGCAATCATTTGCAGACTTCTATTATTTATATTGTGTATATAGTGTAATTTATCTACGTTTTGCATCTGAGTGTCTTGCTATCCCTTTTCTGCTGTGACACTGAGAATTTCCCCACTGTGGGGATTTTTATTAAGCCCATGAAGCATTCTGACTGGAGATACCAGTCAATATCATGTAATTATTAATATTAATAATCATATAATTTCTCAATTTCAGTCTAAGTTTTGTGTTTTCCTGCTGGAACAGAAAATTAAGGTAATTATCTCTCCAGTGATGAGCGGAGTCAGGTTCCTGAGCAGCACCGGCCTAGTCGTTTCACACAGAGCGAGTAATGCTAATGCTCTGCACTGTTCTTCAGACGCCACTGAGAGCGCTGGGGCTGGTTTATGGCATGTTTTGAGAAGTATGAGTGGGGTGGGGCTGTTGCATACCTTATGTAAGTGTGTGTGTGTGTGTGTGTGTGTGTGTGTGTGTGTGTGTGTGTTTTTACCTTACTATTAGACGTTTGACAGAGATCTAGGACTGACACTTTGACACACGCTGCAGCTGCACGCTGTTACAGCTTTGTGCAGTTATGATTGACAGGGCCTTTTCTGCTCCTGACTCGACTCTGAGACTGTTTTGGACGTATTTCCTTCTGTGAATCATTAAAGACCTCTTTCAGAGCGGGTACTGCCACAAAGGAGGAAATAATTAACTGTGGGGTTAATCTACCTTATTTACTGATTGACTGGTCACGTTGTAACTGCCTGATCTGAAATCAGCTGACAGTGACGATGGTTAAGGAGTCAAGGTTTGGTTCATTTATTATTAAAAATTGGCTCATTTACTGAAATTTTCCGATTTCCTTTTTGGTGTTTTTGAAGAAATACAGTTGCACTTGCATAAATTAGCGGTTTGGTACTATGGCCACGGAACTGCGAAACTTGCTTTGAGACAGAAAAGACTTCATGTCCATTATTTAAATATTTATTTTATTTGGATTCATCTGTGCTCAACTTTTACGCTAATTTTGTAGCACATGATCAGAGTGAGTTATTACTGGTGGTATTAGAAACTGACATAAATCAAAGCAGAAAATATTGGTTTAATGACATTAAATGTTGTTTATTTTCCTGTTCAGAGGTTCCAGTGTACCCACCGACTGCTGGGAGAGCATGACGTCCCCCTGGCATGTGTGGAGCAGGTCGTGACTGGTAAGACATCAGCCCATCTGACCCCACCCTGGCTGAGCTGGTAGAGCTCCAGTCAGGACTAAATTCATTGTATTCCTGTTTATTATTTTAGATATTACAGCTTTAACTGGGTGGTAATCAATGTTGTTAGCCTGTATTTAGACAGTCACTGTTTGAAAGCTGTGTCCATATAAATGACCACTTGTTAAATGTTATGGAAAGCAGGTTCTTGCGGTTCTTGCATTCTGGTGTAGTGATCTTCTAATAATGTGAATAATGTAAATCAGTGATTGTTGTTTAGCTGCTGAATTGCAGCAGTTTGGTGAAGTGCTGCAATGTGCTTGCTGGTGTTTTCCAGCTCCACATCACATGATTAAAAGGACAAAGGCTGTAAGTTAGCTGTGGAGTGGAGTGTGATGTGTCAGAGCAGAGGTAATGGCCCACTCATTTATAATGCTTTAGTAATATATATATATATAGTATTACTAAAGCATTATAAATGAGTGGGTAATGCGAGTAATCCTAGACTAACTGTTCCTGTAGTTACTCTATGATTAATATTATGACTTAAGTATAGGAACTGGCCCAGTACACTCAGCATGTTCTATAGTTGGAGTTCTCGGACTGACTAGTGTAGGGCGTTGATTTTTGCCTGTGGTCTCATACTGACCTCACTGTATTTGAGAAGGCCAGGAAACTGTTATCTGATATTGGTGTAGGAGGGTATTAAGAGTCGCATGGGATTTTTAATTAGTGTTTAGTGAGGCCGGGCTAGAGCCTTATAATACCTGAAACCGCAGACCAGCTTACTGATCGCATACAGTCATGTGAATGACATTAGGACAGCCAAAAAACCTTAGTATGTATGTATATATATATATATATATATATAAACAATACAAAAAACATCGATATATCGATAACAAGGTTGTGGGTTTGATTCCCGGGCTCTGCAAGCTGCCACTGTTGGGCCACAGCAAGGCCCTTTACCCTCTCTGCTCCCCGGGCACTGGAGTTAGCTGCCCACCGCTCTGGGTGTGTGTGTGCTCACTGCCCCTAGTTCACTAGTGTGTGTATGTGTGTGTGTGTTCACTACCACAGATGGGTTAAATGCGGAGGACACATAATAATAATAAATGTATATGTATATAAATGTATATAAGTGTGTGTGTGTGTGTGTGTGTGTGTGTGCGCATATATATATATATATATATATATGTGTGTGTGATAATTTAATAAGCAGTCAAATAATGTCAGTAAAACATGGCATTGCTAGAAATAGTCCTCAGTACACAGAGAGCACATAACCTGGAGCCCTACACTGTATCGATCTGCTGTGCAGTTTCTATTACAGGATGACACCGAATCATTCCGGAAGGACTGTAAGCGAGAGCCTTTCAATAAAAGTGAAAAAAGGCTGCCAAGATCATCAAATTCCCTCCATAGTCCTGTAGCGGAGGACGTCTCTGATTAGAAATCAGCAGTTCAACTCTCTGCTATATCATCTACAAGTGCAGCAACTGCCAACATGGTCGGGTCAGACTGTTCTAGCTAGTTCAGCTGGAGCAGACCTCAGGATGAGTAAAGAGGTCCTGTCTCAGGACCTACAGGCAGCTCTCTTAGTTCACCCTTGTAGCAGCCGGAGCCTGAGAGAGCACAATTGGCCTTGCTCCCTCTGTGTGATGCTGGCTAGCATTGGCCTGTCTGCTAGCCCATGCATCAGAGCTGGGCACTGTCCTCTGAGGGCATTGCTTGCCTGGTGATGTTGCGTCGGCGGCAGTTCGGCAGTGGTTGCACATGTGTCCTCCCCCACCCAGTGTTGGACCAGCAACTGTCCATGGTTCTGTCCATTGAAAGGTTCTATAGGGGGTCAGAAGTGGTTCTATGGCATTGATCCAAACATCTGAACACTTTTTGGCACCTTCATTTTCAACAGTGTGGAACACTTCACCTGGCATGTGTGAGGCCTGCTGGGAGACAGTCCCTATGTAGTAGCTGTGTGTGGGGGTCTTCCATGTGGGAGACTGGGGTGCAGCGTGTGTGTGTGTCGAGTCTGTCTGAACACACCAGCTTTCCTAAATGGAGATCCAGTATGGTTACAGTTGTTTATTCAGCCGTGATCTTCTCACACAGCACTTTGCAGAGCTTCTGGATTGTGGATGGCAGGTCCACTGTCACTACATCCAGCCTGAATTGGCCCATTCAGTCTCTCTCTCTCTCTCTGCCGCCTCCGTCTCTCTGCCCTTCTCCTTTTTCCAGAGTATTTGTTGTAGGCTTACAGATGAGTCTGTTCTGAGGATGACCGAATGTAACCCGTCCTGCTGTATTGACTGGAGAGCAGTGCAGCAGAACCTGTTTGGGTGACTGGCTGTTCCTCCCTCCCTCCCTCCCCCCGTTAGCTAGGCTGTTTTTAGCCGATCTGCAGATGAGATCATTGGGCCAGACTGTGGCCCAGCACTGCAAAGCCTGGCTGGGATTAAGCTTGTTTGTGTTAGATCATTGCCTCCACTCTTTGCTGACTTAGCCCCCCAAGACCTGAAGCCTTGTGTAGAATTGACAGAGCGTGAAGTTCTCTCTCTGTGTGTGTGTGTGTGTGTGTGTGTGTGTGTGTGTGTGTGTGTGTGTGTGTGTGTGTGTGTGTGTGTGTGTGTGTCGAAAACACAGGGATATCTCAGAGAGGACCAGTGGCAAAGTGCTCCTCACTTTATGAAGGGTTTTTACATAATACATATGGACATAAGTATTGGGACACCTGCTCGTTCACAGTCTCTTCTGAAATCAAGGATATTAAAAGGAGCTGATCCTGCTTTTGTTGGAGCGACTCTGTCTACTGTCCTTCTACTGATTTTGGAGGAGCACTGCTGTGAGGATTTGATTGCATTCAGTGACAAGAGCATCAGTCAGGTCAGGATGTTGAATGATGATGATCACCACCCCACCTCATCATCCCCAACTCCCCAACCCATCCCAAAAGTAGTGGATGGAGCTCCACCACCATTCCAGAAAACACAGTTCTTCCACTGCTCCACAGCTCAATGCTGTGGGGGAGGCTTTATACCCCTGCTGCCAACTGTGCCAATAGGTTCATGTTGATCTACTCCAGAGAGTCCTACAGGGACTAGTCAAGCTGTGTGTGTGCATTTGCACATCTGTG